>NC_089767.1:4049947-4072447 GCF_040412425.1 Macrobrachium rosenbergii
TATTGTTCATTCATGAAACAGGAACGACTTGAAAAGAAACAAGTACAAAATGCACTGAAGTTTCTTTGAAGGGTGGCTGGTAAGGTAGTTTGTCGCCCTAGACACCTTCGAGAACATATCTAGAGAGTCGACAGTTTGGCGGCATGGCAGCAAAGATTCCTACACTGAGCAAGAATGGAATAGAGTATGCAATTTAGGCCCGAAGGCCAAGGGCTGGGACCTATGAGGTCATTCAGTGCTGACGGGAAAACTGAGAGTAAAAGGTTACAGAGGTGTAACAGGAGGAAAACCTCGTAGTTCCACTATGAAACAATCGTTAAAAGAGGGTGGAAAGTGGGATGGAAGAAAGAATATGAAAGGAGGTACAGTAAAAGGAACGAAAGAGGGTGCAGCTGGGGGCCGAAGGGACGCTTGCAAAGAACCATAAGTGATGCCTGCCTAAAAGGAGTAAGCACTTGAAAAAAAAATAACATTACTCTTACAACAACTTGAAGTTACATTAATCTACACCTTGCTTCAATAGCTACACATAAGCACTTATTTACGATCGTCTCTGTTGCTTTCCCGAACAAACCTGCAACTGACTTGATGAAAGTTCCATATGACGGAAGGCCCAGACCCAACGTCGTGAAAGTCCGAAGAAAGAACGCGTAAGTGACTTGACTTGACTCGTTATGGATCTTGTATCGGTTTGCAAAGGTCAGTCCTGTTTCCAGACACTCGCGCAAAAGTTACATACAACTGGTCCGCTGGTATGGTGGTTAGTGTCGTGATGCCACTCAGATGTCGCCGGGGTTCGTCTCCCAGGGCGATGAAAATCACTGGCTCTGTATCACGATCAGTTACTGCTGCAGTGTTGGGGGGTCTGCTGCGGTGGGAGGTTGAAACCAACATGCTTTGGAAGGTTAAAGAATTTCAAGTCAATGGACCCTTTGGTGTACTTGTTCCATGTGAATAGGTTTCATCTACTGAAGTAATAATAATAATAATAATAATAATAATAATAATAATAATAATAATAATAATAATAATAATAATACAACTTTATTAAGTATCTGTATTGTTTCTTTCCAGGCTTTACTAGCTCTGAAGGTGGCATACAATTTTCTGACGATTATTAGAAGAAATAATCTCTAGGTCCTTGTCTTTTTTCAAGATGAAACTTTCCATAGAGGCAATACTTTCCAAAAGTCATTCATCAAAAAGCAAAGATCGTCTAAAGAAGAAGAAATGGTTAAACAATCCCGTTTTTCAGATTCGATGAAAAAGTACTTTTTCATAAAAATATAATAAATTTCGTGTTCATTTATACAAAAGAAAAAACAAGACCATAATATAACTTTTCTTTATCTGTTTAGTTTTAAAATAAAATTAAAGAGCAGAAAAATGTTGCCAAATCAATAAATTACCTTAAAAACGCATTTAAATAATCTGTCATGCTAATGGTCCACGCACTGAAAAATTGGCTGAATTTTCACATACATTTCAGACCGTCAAATCTGAGAAGGGATTCTGACAGAGTATCGTACTTTGTAGCCAATAAATGGCCGATAAGGATACCCTCTCCTAAAAATTTTCGTGGAAGCTCCTCTAGAGTTTGTGAATCATTTGGAATTTCATAGCCATCGCTGTCTAGTTAAGTCTCCAAGTACCGGGAGCGTCCTGGGAAAACGAGTCAATAATGGGGACTCGCGTAGAGGCAGATAATAAAGTTTAACGTTCATATATTGTATTTCAACAGAGATCTTTCACATTCACAGTTGATTCCTGGTCGCCTTCATCTGCCCAGAGCAACCAGATTCGCCGAACAGCAGAAGCACCAGTAAGCAGTCAATGTGCCTCGCTGTCGAACTTCTCTGTTCCAGAGGGCCTTCATTCCTCACACCGTTGGACTGTGGAACAGCCTCCCTTCAGAGGATGTCGTGCGATTGGAACTTCAGAAGTTCAAGCGAAAATGCAATGCATTATTACCCTAATACTAGTCTCCTTCCATTTTAACACATTATCTATTTACTAACTTATCATTTATTAATTAATTTATATTTTTTTAATAAGTCAGATGTCTTCTATCTGTATTTCCCTTTACCCCCTCTTACTTCTTCCTAATGAACGCCTTAATATTCTCTGGTACCTTGAATTTCAGGTCAGTGGCCCCTGTGGTGGGCTCGTTCCATATGAATAGGTTTCATCTTCTGAATAATAATAATAATGATACCCATCGCTGTCTAATTAAGTCTCCGGGTACCGGGGGCGTCCTAGGAAAACGCTGACTTGTCAAAGACTTGTCAAGATTTAGGGAGTCCTTCTCTTTCTCACCAAGAGCAATATTCGACGAGAATCTCCCTCCCTCCCTCCCTCCCTCTAGCCTTGCAATATCCTGATAATAATTCTCTCCGCCTCCCCGGGTCAAGTATTTGAAGACGCTTCTCTCTCTCTCTCTCTCTCTCTCTCTCTCTCTCTCTCTCTCTCTCTCTCTCTCACAAGCAATCCCCTTCTCCATTCCATCATAATATTTCTCAAACAACAATCTGGAAGGTTGCCGGCATCATAACGCACAGTCTTATTAATAATGTCTGTAGATACAATTTCGATTCGAAGAAACAAATTAAACAACTTTCAAACAAGTCAAAAATGCGCCGAAGTTTTTTCAGCGCATTCGAGTTTTCCGTACAGCCGCTACAGCGTATGATCAAGGCCTCCGAAAACAGATCTATCTTTCCTGTGGTCTCGGTGTAATGCTGTATGTCCAGCGGCCGATGGTAGCTATCCTATATCGTTGCCAGATGTACGATTATGGCTAACTTTAACCTTAAATAAGATGAAAACTACTGAGGCTAGAGGTCTGCAATTTGGTATGTGTGATGACTGCAGGGTGGACGATCAACATTCCAATTTGCAGTTCTGTAGCCTCAGTAGCTTTTTAAGATCTGAGGGCGGGCAGAAGAACGAGCTGACATAAAAAAGTGCGGACGGACAGACAAAACCGTCAAAATAGTTTTCATTTACAGAAAACTAAAATCAATGTCTCACCGTTCACCTGTCGCAGGTGCAATTTACTCAGTCGGGGCGCTGCAGCTCACGGCTCCAACTGGCTAAATCCGTGGATCTTTCCTGACCTACAGCTCACCAGTACACCCAACTACAGATGGGTACCAAGAGTTTGCTGGGGCCAAGAAAAAGGCCGTGGGCCTGGCAACCTCACCCCTAAAGACTCCCTGAGAGACGAGGTGGCTGTGCCCAAGTGACGCTATATTTCCATATTATATATATATATATATATATATATATATATATATATATATATATATATATATATATATATATATATATATATATATATATATATATATATATATATATATATATACACACATATATATGTATGGATCTATATGTGTGCATACATATATATATATATATATATATATATATATATATATATATATATATATATATATATATATATATATATATATATATATATAAAACCTCACTGCTGTAATCTATGTTTTGAACTCAAACCAACACAATTATACGAATAATATGCGAAGAGGGTATAGAATTGTTTGAGCATAAAATGATACCTTGAAATGAGGATACTAAAAAGAAAGAATCATAAAAATGCCACACAAATTAAAGGAGAGAGAGAGAGAGAGAGAGAGAGAGAGAGAGAGATACTTCATCCTCTTCAAATGCGAACTAATTCCATGATGAAAAGGAAAACGATCAACTGTGAAGAGAGAGAGAGAGAGAGAGAGAGAGAGAGAGAGAGAGAGAGAGAGAGAGAGAGAGAGAGAGAGAGAGATACTTTCATCCTCTTCAAATGCGAACTAATTCCATGATAAAAAGAGAACGATCAACTGAGAGAGAGAGAGAGAGAGAGAGAGAGAGAGAGAGAGAGAGAGAGAGAGAGAGAGAGAGAGAGAGAGAGAGGCAATCAGGAATGAACACTGTTGCAAACAAACTTTATCGGGAAAAAAAGTGAGACGGAGTTGATTATTACAAGACGTTTCTTGTCAGTCCTCAGAAGCGATGACATTATCAAATGACTCTCTCTCTCTCTCCATGTAATTAGAAACTGAAGAAAAAATCATATCTAATCACCGCAGTCAAAAAAAAATAAAAAAATAATGTTACAAACAAACGCCAGTAAGTCGTCAGTGCAGCTATTTAACCCATCTTGATAAGTCAATGGTTTGTTGTACATAATCGACCTGCCGTTCACAAGCACATTCCTCCCCTGAACACATACATACACAAACATATATATATATATATATATATATATATATATATATATATATATATATATATATATATATATATATATAACTGTATCACTATATTGTGATAAAATAATGATTAAAAGCCACAATAATATAAGTGATAAATTGTATATTTTAAGACACAAATATACAATATACAATTTATCAATTATATTGTGGCTTTTTATCATTATATATATATATATATATATATATATATATAAATATATATATATATATATATATATATATACTTATATAAAAATATATATATTCATATAAATTTATATAAAAATATATATATAAAAAAAATATATACTTGAGAGAGAGAGAGAGAGAGAGAGAGAGAGAGAGAGAGAGAGAGAGAGAGAGAGAGAGAGAGAGAGAGAGAGGGGGCAATACATTTAGTCACGTGATCCTGGTAATGGTAGTCTATTAGTATACTTATGGACATGACGTACATTTAATCATATTCAGCAAATAGTAGGAGGCTAATATGAATACATTCAAATTATTAATCTTAATCTGCTCAAATAATTTTTAAACGGGCGTCCCAACTTCTGCGCAGGCGCATAGGTATCCAGTAGCTGCTCAATAACCCACAAGTGTTAGCGTAGCCCCCACTGTGTCAAGGACCGCGAAAGACAAGCCTTAGTCATCATAGGCCTAACTGTCCTCTCGAATTCTTGGCAGTGCAAAGTCACCTTGATACGTTACACTCCCCGTAGGAGGGTAGTGGCGTCAGTGCACCTCACTGGGTGCACTGTAGTCATTGCTGAAGGTTCTTTGAAGCGTCCTTTCGGCCCCGAGTTGCAACCCCTTTCATTCCTTTTACTGTACCTCTGCTCTCAATTTCCTTTCCAGCGCTCAATGACCTCGTAGGTCCCAGTGCTTGGCCTTTTGCCTAAACTCTATATCCCACTCCATTCCACAATACGTAGCCCAAAAGAGGGGGTCAGCAGATGGTTGGAGAATCGAAAATGAAATCAGTATCTAATCAATCAGCTTTTTATTTTGCACAGGAAGAAAAATATTAAACATCCATTAAAAAAATGACAAAATATCTTTAATCTGGTTGTGACGAAAACAATAATTCTGGAACATAGCATCACCATCATTACAACAACAACAACAACAACAACAACAACAACAACAATAATAATAATAATAATAATAATAATAATAATAATAATAATAATAATAATTTTTTAATATGCTGATTCAAAAAATACTGAGATAAATGCAATAAAATGAAACTGTCAATTCAAAACTACCACAATAATAATAATAATAATAATAATAATAATAATAATAATAATAATAATAATAATAATAATAATAATAATGGAAGTCACAGCAGTTAATACTCATTAAAATGCACGTAGGGTGAAAAACAATCCCAGCCGCAGCGCAAATACCAGGAGTAAACATCCTTACTCCTAAGACACATACACACACTAAAGCTGACCTTCTGAAGGATAGTGCCCTCGTGGCAGAGAGAGAGAGAGAGAGAGAGAGAGAGAGAGAGAGAGAGAGAGAGAGAGAGAGAGAGAGAGAGCTGAACTCTACGTATATATCATGATTATATAATGCTAAAATATTCCTTCAACTAAGAAGAGTTTCCATTGCTTGGGTTGGTTGGTTGAGGAAAAAAGCGGGTGGATGGGAGGCTGACAGAGAGAGAGAGAGAGAGAGAGAGAGAGAGAGAGAGAGAGAGAGAGAGAGAGAGAGAGAGAGAGAGAGAGAGCTGAACTCTACCTATATATCATGATTATATAATGCTAAAATACTCCTTCAACTAAGAAGAGTTTCTGTTGCTTGGGTTGGTTGAGGAAAAAAGAGGCTGACAGAGAGAGAGAGAGAGAGAGAGAGAGAGAGAGAGAGAGAGAGAGAGAGAGAGAGAGAGAGAGAGAGAGAGCTGAACTCTACGTATATATCATGATTATATAATGCTAAAATATTCCTTCAACTAAGAAGAGTTTCTGTTACTTGGGTTGGTTGAGGGAAAAGCAGAGAGAGAGAGAGAGAGAGAGAGAGAGAGAGAGAGAGAGAGAGAGAGAGAGAGAGAGAGAGATATCCTGAACTAACTATAAACCATGATTATATAATGCTAAAAATTCTTCAACTAAGAAGAGTTTCCATTACTTGGGTTGAGGAAAAGGAAAAGAGAGAGAGAGAGAGAGAGAGAGAGAGAGAGAGAGAGAGAGAGAGAGAGAGAGAGAGAGAGAATATCCTGAACTAACTATAAATCATGATTACATAATGCTCAAAAATTCTTCAACTAAGAAGAGTTTCCATTACTTGGGTTGGTTGAGGGAAAAGCAGAGAGAGAGAGAGAGAGAGAGAGAGAGAGAGAGAGAGAGAGAGAGAGAGAGAGAGAGAGAGAATATCCTGAACTAACTATAAACCATGATTATACAATGCTCAAAAAATTCCTTCAACTAAGAAGAGTTTCTGCTACTTGAATTGGTTGAGGAAAAAGACGTGGGGATGTTGGGGGGATTGATAAACAAGAGAACGGGAGAAAGGACAAGGAAGAAGAAGGGAAGGGCAGACGGAGAGGACTGAGAAGGAGAGGAGAAACGTGAGAAGCCCACTGGGAGAACAAAAGGAAAATAAAATGACAAGAAAAGGAAATGGAAAGAAGAATGGAAACGGAGCTGCATAAAAGAACTGGGAATGTGTTCAATGCATTTACGTAATTAGAACACTTCTGGTTCTTGCAGGTAAAAGTTATTTTTTGTCGACGCAAATCAGTGGATGCCAGCAGGAGACCAGGTTTCCTACCGGGAAATGGAAAGAAGAATGGAAAAGGAGCTTTGTGTATGTATTATATATGTATATATAACTGCGTTTGTGTTCTATATAGACATTTATATAATTAGAACATATATTTTATAGAAAACTTTGCGATATAAAGTGGTTTATTTTTCGTCGACGCAAATCAGTGTGTGTATGTATATATACGACAGTCTCGTCACTAATTCCTAAGTCATTTTTTAACACTTTCAAATGTTAAGCCGCAAATACTCGTTAATTTTACCATGGCAATAACTTGACTGAAACGGTATTATATATAACTGCATTGGTACTTTGTATCAAGCCTAAAAGGCACAGGTTCGAATCCTGCCCAAGGAAGATGTTTTTATTATATGTAATTTCCTACTAACATAAGGTCAATATGAAGTCGGAGAGAGAGAGAGAGAGAGAGAGAGAGAGAGAGAGAGAGAGAGAGAGAGAGAGAGAGAGAGAGAGAGATAAAAATAAACACACAGTCCCCCCCCTCTTGTTTATGCCATCGCCAAGCACTCAGAACTGACAGGAGCGAACGTGAAAGCGAAGGGAAATTGAAGCTACAGGTGTTTTTAGCCACTCTGCGTGCATTCAGCCCACGGGTAAAACATGCATGGTGAAAAAAAAACGGTCGCCCTGAATAACCATTCACTCTTGACCCATTATAAGATAACTGATACTTTTCTTTTTGTTCTAATATGGGTATTCAGCTTCTTACAACTGCAAAATATATAAAACTTAAAGGCATGTATGCTTTACTAATCACAAAACTAACAAAGATGGCAAAGTAGCAGTTTACTCTTATAGTACAACCTTAACAAACGAAAATTTTACCGGTAAAACTCTACGGTTATCACACATCATATTTCAATACATCGTGAACATTTCTTTATAAAAATAATATAATAATAAAATATACCTGACAATATTTTGCATCGTGAGCATATCTTTATAAAAATAATAATAAAATATACCTGATAATATTTTGCCTGAATATTCAGATTCATTGAAATAAATTTTCGTTAAATAACCAGAATCAAAATTCCATTTGGGCAGCTTCAAAGAGTTTCTGACTATATATTTACGTTTTTCCACACGAGTTCGAACCATATTGAAGATACGGACGAAACCACGAAAAACCTTTAAGAGTACCGTGCAAGGGAGACGTTATAGAATCTTTCTGTACTTTCTTATGATCAACAACTGATTAAGTAAAGCTTTCGAAATAGCAGAAGTCTGATGGTTTAAGTAAGAGGCGTTTTAAATCTTATCTGTGACATTATGCATTCCAGTTGACACTTACAAATCGTTCGAAAACTTCATTCTCCCTTATATAATTTAAGAACCACAAAATCATAACCTAGTATAAGACTATTTGCAAGCTAAGTCATGTAACCGACAGAATTGTTTACAACTATCTGGCGTTGCTTTGCATTCCCAAACTTCCTGAAAAGCTGAAAAAAGAAATACGACACCAGACGAGGAAGCCAGAAGGCAAGAGATCGAACGCGGCGCCCAAAGTGACCACAAGACGGAGATATGGCCAATCTCAAATTGGGCTGTGACCCTCCCAAAGACACTTTGACTTTTAGCTGGTCAGCTGGTGTAGTGGGTTAGTGTTGTGGCATGCCACTCAGGTGTCAAGGGGGCTCGCGTCTCCCCAAGGGCGATGAAAAATCACTGGCTCTGTATCATGATCAGTTACTGCCGCAGTGTGGGGTCTGCCGCGGTGGGAGGTTGAAACCAACATTCTTTGGAAGCTCCAATTTCAAGTCAGTGGCCCCTTTGTAATAATAAATAATACTATAATACGAGACAATTAAAACTGTCTTGGAGACTCGTCAGTCCCTTCATGGAGGCTGACAGAATGGAGGGAAGAGAAGGGGAAGGCAAGAGGTATGGGGGGGGGGTGTCAAAAGGAAGAAGGGGTAGAAGAGGTAACTATTTTTTCTTCGATCTTCAAATTCATTGATACTGATAATGATGAAGGCAATTATATTCTTTTACACAACCAATAAAATTCTAAAAAATACATATTAGTACATTAAATCAGAGCACATTTTTTCTGTTATTCTATACAAATATGGATGCATACTTACATACTACACACATATATACAGTATATATATAACTATATATATTTTATATACTCGTGTGTATTTATACATAAAATATGCCTATGTATACACACATATATATGTATATATATAATATATATATATATATATACAAAATGAAGCTACAAATGTCGTTTGATGCCCAAATCGCTCTACCTCGGAAATAATACCGGAGGAAAATTATAACTGATGATATACAGTATGTGGTTCCCATCACAGGAGTCGGAGGTCGTTGCTGTCAGCGGATCGAATCCGCCAGGTGACGAAGCATTTATCAGTTATACTAATTCTCCTTCGGCATTATTTTCGAGGCAGAGCGAATTGAATATCAAACGACATTTGTAACTTACTGTTTGTGAATATAAAAAATGTTAAGGTGATGTGCTAAAAATTCATACATGGCTATGTGGTTTAAGGCGTCACTGTAGTCCTGAGTTCTTGACTTCCGTGGTTCGAGGCCACGAGACGACGAACTTATTATCAACTAAATAATTCCCCTTCGGGTAACATATATGAAAAGATATTATTTCCGAGGTAGAGCGAGTTGGATTTTAATCCACATTTGTAGTCTAATGTTTGTATGTATATGTGTGTTATATATATATATATATATATATATATATATATATATATATATATATATATATATATATATATATATATATATAATATACATATATATATACACAAATATATGCATTAATATTTATATGAAATTCAATATGTAAAATATATATATACACAAACATACATACACACAAACATATATATATATATATATATATATATATATATATATATATATATATGATGTATCTATGTATATAACCAAGTATGACTGTCTGTCTGCGAGTGTGAAATAAAAGTTACATACAATATATCCACATACAAAAATTAGGGAGTCGAGATTGCACCTTTTTAGAAATGACTCAATAGATTTAGGAAGCGAGTACACGGGACGTGCTTTCATAATGAGGAAAGCACGAAACAGAGCATAAAGATATTATAATATATTACAGCGCAGAAACAAATGGAGCACAGAATTCCTAGAGGAGCAGTTAAATTGACTAAGTTTCCCCTGATAGTTAAAAAAAAAAAAATGCTTCTTTCAAAGTATAATTTTCAGGCCTGCGTGAACACATTAGCGACAACAGAATAATAATAATAATAATAATAATAATAATAATAATAATAATAATAATAATAATAATAATAATAATAGCCCTCTAAATGAGTGGATTTTGAAAATACACAAGATGATGAAGCGTGCTGAAAGAAAATGGGTATTGACGCATCCTAAATATACATACATATATACACATTTTATGAATACATGTGTGTGTGTAAAAAGTATTTCCATTATCACAGAAATGAACTACCAAATCACCCAAAATACGAATGATTTGATTTTTACCAGTTTTCAATTCCGAATGGGTAATTTATTCTGTAGTGTGTGTGTGTGTGTGTGTGTGTGTGTGTGTAGGCCCTTGTTTGTTAGTGTATTTATCGATCTATAAGAGAAGGGACCTTACCTGGAGAGGAGGGGCGAATCCACCGTGGCCCCATCCTCGCTGTGGGGACCAATTCCCGGGGGGACTCTCTGAGCCATGTCCCCCTGTGCAGTAGCCTCGAGGGGGGCATCACCGGCCCCCCCCTCGGAAGCGGGGAAGGTCTACAGCAGAGCACTAACGACCGCCACGTCTCTTTCCACGATTCTTACGTGATCATTATTGTAGTTTTCTCTGCCTGACGACGGAGTTCTCAATTTCACGGAGCGAGAGGCCGCGTCGGAGCTCACGACTGAATCTTCGATCATTTTCGGGGCGCAAGGAGTTCTCTCTCTCCCTCTCTCTCTCTCTCTTTTCTCGAGAACTACATCACCTAGAGTTCTTCGATGTCTAGAAAATGGCGTTTTCACGCATCATGTGCCTTCACTGTTATTAACGCCTGCGCTACATCAAATATATACAGATTCAAATTTTCGGATGAACACTTTCCAAGCGTTGCTTAATATTTAATACTTTTTCACGGAGTTTTAATGTATTCTCGATAGGAATTTAATATTAACAGCAGCAAAATACCTCCTAATACTAAATATGTATACAATATATATATATATATATATATATATATATATATATATATATATATATATATGTGTGTGTGTGTGTGTGTGTGTGTGTGTGTGTGTGCGTGTGTAATTCTAATAGCCACAATGCCCTCTTCTAGAATTCTTCGCGCTTTTTGGATATGCTTGTAACTACGAAGCCGTAACATCCAAACGCAAGAAACTGAAGAGACTTGTGATTGCCGGTCGCGGGAGACGAAACCGCGTCACCATAACCACAAGGAGGTCACGTTGCCGACCTGGCCATTAGAATTACATATATGTCTGGTAAAAGTGACCAGTAGATTCTACATATATATATATATACATATATATATATATATATATATATATATATATATATATATATATATATATATATATATATATATATATATATATATTCATCCGTTTTCCTTAGTAGCTTCAACATTTTCCTTAGGAACTCGGCTGAAGATATTCCCCACTCATACTCTAACCTGAATCAAGGATGAACTCCCTGTACAGAAAACTTTCATAACATTAATGCTAAACACTTACACAAACGGACTGCCCCTCTACAAACTAAGCTATTCATTTATATCTTACATTGATTCTCTTTTCACCAAACTATCGTCCTCCACTCTTATACCACACATCTTAAAGACTTCAACTCAATTTCTTTCATTCGCATTCAGCATCCACACTTAGCTTCCATAAAGGAAAGTTAGCTCAACAGTTTCTTCATAAATTCCCGGCTCGGGTTTCATAAGCACTCCAAGTCTCTCCCAGTCTTTTGCACACATTCAACAACCTACCTTCCTACCCATAGTCTGTGATTCACCTCTTCTCTGATGATAACTTTATCTTTTATTGGTCCTGAATACTTGTATAAACCAGCCATTTTCATTCTGTTACCATCCATATCATTATTCAGTGCTCTATGTCATAGGTCCCAGTGACTCCCATTAGTTTTTTCCTCACATTTATTCTCAACTTTCCTCTCGTGCAAAAACTTTTCAACTCTCACCAAATCCTACAGTTTCTCTTCACCATTACCAATCAGCACCGTATTACCTGCAAGCATCAAACATTCCACACTGCAATCATGACCCATCTTTTTGTCCTACAACTCTCACCTACATCTGCTGTCATTTCTCAGCCTCTCGCATCTCTCCGTCCATAAAGATATCAAATTTCTAGAGAGATAAAACACCTACCTGTCTCAGCCAAACTTTAACAGCATACCAGCAATCTCTCATCTATATAACACGTATTCCTTAATCTCCGCAACTTATGCTCTATACCATACAGCCCTAGGCGTTCTATATTGTTTCTCTATTAATTCTACTATAAGCTTTTTCTGGTCCACATATCCTGCATACAGTTATTTTTACTTGCAAATATCTCGCATATCTGTTTCATAATAAAAGCGATTTCCATAAACACTTTTCCTCATCTAAACCTACAATGTTCTTTCTGTATCAATCTTTCCGTCATCTGTCTTACTTTTCCAATCAAAATCTCATCAGTGTACCTTCCTTCGAAGAGGAACTCATGCTATGCACCTGCAGTTCTTACAGTCGTCTTAACACCTTTCAGAACCCTTCTTTTACCTAATCACACTATAGAAAGCCTGTTCAGTTACTCAATCAGATTATCACTACCATACTGCAGCATCTTACTTCTAATACCATTAACTCATGGTATCTTTCCATTAGTGCTTTTAAAACCCCTCCTTACATTTGCGATATCTAGTTCCACGAGAATTTTAAATCCTACATTAACACCTTCCACCCTTGTAAGATTTAATTCTGCCTTTCTTCTTTCCTCTGACAGCAGCTTTGTACTACATCTTTTAGGCTGAGATCCATTTACTCACTAACATCTCTTTCCGCACTGATTTCCTGGCAGACAAACCTATTCTCCCTAAAGTTTTTGCTCACCTCTCTATTTTTTTTTTTTTTTACTTGGTTTTTTTCCTGTTTCACTTTCTTATTTCCTACACTATCCATCCTTCTGTATACCTGTATATGATCTCTTTTGTTTTGCAACTGTACCTCAAATAATATCTTCCTTCAGTTATTCTTTCAACTTACTGTTCTTGTTCCTCTTTCTACCTTCCTCTACCCACAAACTCTCTGATATCCCTATGACCCCCATTCTCGACTTTTGCAAACTCATCCTCTGCCTCTGTCACCTCTGCTTCTTTAACCCTGCCCACACTCAACAATTTTCTCATAGGCTTTAATAACTTCTTTCTTATCAAACCCACAAGCAAATTTCACCTATTCTATCAAACTCAAAACTTACAGCATCGATTTTTAAATTTTGCTTAGACCAACTGATTATCAAACACACATCCAGGCACCTTTGTTCTTCTCTCCACTGTATTCATCAATCATTTTTTTTTCTAAACTGTACTGTCCTAAAATGGAAAACTGCAGTGTCTGCAAAATTTTCTAAATTGAGATATGCCACCTACTGGGCTCGTGGAACACAAAATACACAAGTTACTGCAGTTTCAGAATGATTCTTCAATGCTTTCCACGATTATTTAGGGGGATCCCATTTGCAGTATCTGCAAAATCAGTAGTAAGACAAGGGAGTATCTACCGTTTTTCTCAATTTTGTATTTTTGCAGATACTGCAGTCTTCCATTTTAGGGCAGTGTAGTAGCACAATTTAGCAAACTCTTTCCCTTACCATTTTCTCTCTCCCAAATTTAAGAATGAGTATTCTTGTTTGGAAACCATTTCCGGGCCCATTACTCCAAGACTCACCATTCTCATTTACTCCAGAAAATACCTTTGCATTTAGAATATCTAGTACAACTTATCTTACATTTTCCAAGACTTTCTTGACACAGACCCAGACTCTCCCTCAAAACATTTCCATTCTCGTACCTGTACATAATCATTATCCTTCACAAACCTGCAAACCTTCCCTAGATCTACACCTTTCAACCAACCACCCAGGCACAACCACTCTTTGCCCTGTCCGCTCCTGTCCTTTCACCTTTGTTTCACTCCTTTCACCTTTGTTTCACTTTGTTTCACTCCTTTCACCTTTGTTTCACTAAGCCCAAAAGACGACCAAAGTCCTCTTCTTAATCAAATCAGTTATCATTCATTACTTCTCTTCTGCAATACATCTAGGCATTTTCAGAACCCGAAGAATTAGTATTTCACTTCTTCTGTGAGTTTCTGCAATATTCCCGAGGGGTATGGGCTGCAAACGACATACCCAGCCGTTTGATCACTATACAGTTCTACTTTTCCTTCATCACGCAAGGTTGAAAAAGCTTAGTTGTCACTGGTCTCTCATAACTACATTTATTTATTTAATTTACATACACACAAACACACTAAACAAATAAATATACATACACACATATATATATATCTTTTTTTTCAGCTTAATCCCTAGTTGGGGTCGCTGTCTTTAATAAGCTTTCTCCAGCAGTTTCTATCACATACGGCTCGTTTCATAATTTGCCTGGTGTGTTTTACGGACGGACGACAGTCCTGACTTCTACCCTTCCTACTTTTCTGGGCTTAGAACCGGTACTGAGTTGGCTAGGTTACATACCTGCATACATACATGCATGATACATACATACATACATATATCCATACATACATATATCCATACACACACGATATATATATTTATATATATATATATATATATATATATATATATATATATATATATATATATATATATATATATATTAATTAAACAGGACCTCACTGAAACTGGATGGTATCTAGCAGAGATATTTATAAAAGAAAAAAAGTTACAAGCTTTCCAGGGCTAACAGTCCTCAATGGCAAGTATCCGTTTCAATGAAGCCCAGTTAGTAATTGTATTTATGCACAGAACAATTGTGTAAGTGATAAAGTTAAAATATATATATATATATATATATATATATATATATATATATATATATATATATATATATATATATATATATATATATATATATATATATATATATATATGATCTTGCCTCCCCATAAGAATGGCGAATTTTCCATCATCACTAACCAGATACATATATATATATATATATATATATATATATATATATATATATATATATATATATATATATATATATATATATATATATATATATATATTTCCTTAAGAAAACTCGTCAGACTTATTTGATGAGGTCATAAACACACCAACTCCGCCGTGTGACTCATCTAACTCCTTTCCGAAATGCACAGAGGCTTCTTCACCCTCTACGCTTCACGTTTCAACCTCATTAAACTTCTTAACAAGTTTAGGGAGAGATAATGGACGCATCTCTCACTGATCATTTTGGGTAATGGCTGGCGCGAGAGAGAGAGAGAGAGAGAGAGAGAGAGAGAGAGAGAGAGAGAGAGAGAGAGAGAGAGAGAGAGGCAGTAAGGCGATGTGGAATGGACTGGAATATGAAATTTAGGCCAAAGGCCAAGCGCTAGGATCTATGAGGTCATTCACTGCTGAAGTGGAAACTGACAGTAAAAAGGTCTGAAAGGTGTAACAGGAGGACAACCTCGCAGTTGCACCATGAATCAATTGTTACGGGAGGATGGAAAGTATGGTGGAAGAAAGAGAATATGAATGGAGGTACAGTAAAAGGAATGAAAGGGGCTGCAGCTGAAGACCGTAGGGACGCTGCAAAGAACCTTAAGTAATAACTGATTATTATGTAAACGATTAAACTCGAAGGTGACGATAGTTGTGGCGATCTGAAGAGAAGAAGTGGCACGGAAAGGGAAGCATAAATGTATATATAACAGAAGGAAGAATACTGGGCCACGAAATCTTCGAGAAATAGTGGGAATTATGCCAGAAAAACATTGAAAATAACGGAGAAACTAGGAAGACAATATAAATATCCCGGCGTTTACACATATATATATGTGTGTATATATATATATATATATATATATATATATATATATATATATATATATATATATATATATATATACACGATAAAATAACAGTAATATAAAATAAAAGTGAGTTTTCGACACTAGTCCTTTACTTGCTAAGTAAAGGACTAGTGTCGAAAGGCTCTGCAGCACTCCAGTGTTTCTCTTTCTCTCTGGATTTTATCTTTATTTATATATTCATCACGTTCCATATTTTCGTGATTCAGTTATATATATATATATATATATATATATATATATATATATATATATATATATATATATATATATATATATATATATATAAATAATGTAAGTACGTGTGTATGCATACATACATGTACACGGCAATAACAGTAATATAAAATAAAAGCAGAGTATTTAACTTTTCTTGTGAAAATTCTCTCTCTCTCTCTCTCTCTCTACATACATATATATATGTATGTATGTATGTATGTATGTATGTATGTATGTATGTATGTATGTATGTATGTATGTATGTATATATATATATATATATATATATATATATATATATATATAGAGAGAGAGAGAGAGAGAGAGAGAGAGAGAGAGAGAGAGAGAGAGAGAGAGAGAGAGAGAGAGAGAGAGTTGCCACGTACAGGCTAATATACTCTATTCTACTTTCTATAAAATTTATTCTTTCAGTAAAACCACACACTAAAGGCGATTCCTGAGGGAGAAATTAATTCAGTAAAATACCTAATCATCAAGAGAAGAGAGAGAGAGAGAGAGAGAGAGAGAGAGAGAGAGAGAGAGAGAAAACTCGCCCACGACGCAAAGAAGAGACCCAGAGCCCTCCTACCCTAATTACCAAAACGTAGTGGCACTTTAGTTGATGACTTCCCCTCACTCGAGGGGCCCCTACTATATAGCCCCCATCACATCCCCTCACAGATTCCCCATACATCCCCCCAAGCCACTACAATTCCCACCGCTGACGAAGCCACCACACCCTGCTACGGCACCTCCCCAGACACCCGAAATCTTCTGACCTGTTGCTCTGGGCCTCACGACACTGTCACTGTCACTGGCAGTGACGACGACCTCCTCCTCCTCCTCCTCCTCCTCCTCCTCCTCCTCCTGTCTTGAGGAAGGAGACAGAGACTTATGAGGGTCTCTCTTCAAGCCTTTCACAGAGCGAAGTTTGAGTCTGTTTGCGTTTTTGCATGCGCTCTTGACATGTGTGTGTGTCTCAATGCATAGAAATGTATCCGTGTATACAAACATAAATACATACATGTATCTGTGTTGTAAACATCTCCAGGGAAGAGATGTATACAGTAGGTGGATATATATATATATATATATATATATATATATATATATATATATATATATATATATATATATATATATATATATATGGGCCATCTCGTAATTAATAATGTCTCTTTTCAAACTAAGACACACAAATGTCCACTGCAGTCAGGCATCATATTCAAAGCAATAATTTTACCTCACATCCAAGAAAATACTGTTAATATTTAGGTCTGTTATCAACTTTCACTGAAGCACCTTTTACATTATATGTTCTAATAACATATCTCCCCCCTAGGGAAGTAGTGCCGTCAGTGCACCTCATGCGGTGCACTGTAGGCATTACTGAAGGTTCTTCGCAGCTTCCCTTCGGCACCTAGCCGCAACCACTTTCGTTTCTTTTGCTGTACCTCCTTCCATATTCTCTTCCATCTTACTTTCCACCCTCTCCTAACAATTTATTCATAGTGTAACTTAGAGGTTTTCCTCCTGTTACACCTTTCAAACTTTTACTCTCAATTTCCGTTACAGCGCTGAATGACCTCACAGGTCCCAGTGCTTGGCCTTCGGCCTAAATTCTATATGCAATTAAATAAAATATCTACTCTAAGAAACGATCTTAGTGATGAATATTTGCTAAAATCTCCCTGATATGTAGGAAAGAAAACAAATAGGAGCATTGATTAAAAGCAATTTCTCGATACAAGGAAATTCCTAAGTCACTGTGATTCTGATTCAGTGCATTACTAGAGCAGCGGTTCTTTACCTGCGGGGCTCGAGCCCTAGGGAAAAATTAAGATTTCTCTTATTATATTCGCTATTCTCTCAACAAGAGTCGCTAAGAAGCAGTCAAGTATCTCACCAACACATTCCTAAAAGAATAAAAACACCATTCTCTTTCTCTTTTTTTTTTATTTTGCTTTAAACCTGGGATGGAATTTTACTCATAGATGCAAGGGGGGGGGGCGTGGAGGGAAGGACCAACTCTTAGAGGGGGCGTGCTAATTAAAAGGTTTAGAACCACTGTACTTAGAGAACCTCCCAAACAGTCAAGAACCACTGTACTTTGACTGCTGCACTAGAAGAACCTCCCAAACAGTCAAGAACCACTGTACTAGAAGAACCTCCCAAACAGTCAAGAACCACTGTGCTAGAACCCTCCAAAAAGTTCAGAACCACTGATATAGAAGAACCTCCCAAACAGTCAAGAACCACTGTACTAGAAGAACCTCCAAACAGTTTAGAACCACTGCACTAGAAGAACCTCACAAACAGTTAAGAACCACAACACTAGAAGAACCTCTCAAACAGTCAAAAACCACTGCACTAGAAAAACCTCCCAGACAGTCAAGAACTACTGCACTAGAAGAACCTCACAAATAGTTCAGAACCACTGCACTAAAAGAACCTCCCAAACAGTTACGAACCACTGTACTAGAAGAACCTCCAAAACAGTTCAGAACCACTGCACTAGAAGAACCTCACAAATAGTTAAGAACCGCTGTACTAAAAGAACTTCCCAAACAGTTAAGAACCACTGCACTAGAAGAATCTCCCAAACAGTTAAGAACCACTGCACTAAAAGAACCTCCCAAACAGTTAAGAACCACTGTACTAGAATAACCTCACAAACAGTTCAGAACCACTGTACTAGAAGAACCTCCCAAACAGTTAAGAACCACTGTACTAGAAGAACCTCACAAATAGTTAAGAGCCACTGTCCTAGAAGAACCTCCCAAACAGTTAAGAACCACTGCACTAGAAGAACCTACCAATAGTTAAGAATCACTGCACTAGAAGAACCTCTCAAACAGTTAAGAACCACTGTACTAGAAGAACCTCCCAAACAGTTAAGAACCACTGTACTAGAAGAACCTCACTAACAGTTAAGAACCACTGTCCTAGAAAAACCTCCCAAACAGTCAAGAACCACTGCACTAGAAAAACCTCCCAAACAGTTCAGAACCACTGTCCTAGAAGAACCTCCCAAACAGTCAAGAACTACTGCACTAGAAAAACCTCCCAAACAGTTCAGAACCACTGTCCTAGAAGAACCTCACAAACAGTTAAGAACCACTGTCCTAGAAGAACCTCCCAAACAGTTAAGAACCACTGTACTAGAAGAACTTCCCAAACAGTTAAGAACCACTGTACTAGAAGAACCTCCCAAACAGTCAAGAACCCCTGTCCTAGAAGAACCTCCCAAACAGTCAAGAACCACTGTGCTAGAAGAACCTCCCAAACATACTCCAATAGCCTCTTCCCAAAGAGTTGCCTGAGGAGCATCACACAGTGCTATTGACATTTCTTCAAATAGTACGCACTGGTCGTAAAACCGCGAGGATAACGAATGGTCTAGATGTTACGTGGATGAATCATCTAACAGATCTTTTATTTTCGAAACAGCACTTCATTTATCCCTTTGTATATGTATATATATATGTATGTATATATTTTTATGTGTATATGTATATTTGATGCTTAATATTTATGAACTTGAAAAAAAACAATCATGTATACGTGAAAATTTCATACATACACATATATACTGTGTATGTGTATGTGTATATATATATATATATATATATATATATATATATATATATATATATATATATATATATATATATATATATATATATATATATATATATATATATATATATATATGATAAATCATATACATTTATATAAAGAGAGATATATATAGAGAGAGAGAGAGAGATATATATAGAGAGAGTCCAGACATTACACAGAGAGCAATCTATCAGTGACATAAGAAACTGGACACCCGTGACGATTAGCGGGGGACTCATCATTCACAGAAGCTGACAGGCTGCGTTCGATCGGATTAGCGGGATATGGAAATGACTGCCGGGTTGCAGAACGCTCTCTCTGACGTCAGCGGAATGTCAGCATCACTTTACACGCCTAGAAAAGACGTCACTTCACGAAGTCCAGTGTCGTCTGGTCGGTCTCGTCGTCAGTTCAATATCGAGGGTGAGCGTCAATTCGAGATTCATTCTCTGCGTGTGTGAACAGAAGGAGAATGGGCGATGTGTTACTCCAGTCAGTTATCGAAGTATTCAAATGAGAAGAATGGAATAAAGAAGTTAGGCCAAAGGCTAAGCGCTGGGACCTATGAGGTTATTTAGCTCTGAAGCGGAAATTGGGAGTAGAAAGGTTTGAAAGGTGTAACAGGAGGAAAACCTCAAAGCAGTTGCACTATGAATCACTTGTTAGGAGAGGGTGGATAGCAAGATGAAAGAAAGAGAACATTAACGGAGGTACAGTAAAAGGAATGAAAGGGGTTGCAGCTAGGGGCCGAAGAGACGCTGCAATGAACCTTAAGTAATGCCTACAGTGCACCGCGTGAGGTGCACTGACGGCGCTACCGCCCTACGGGGTCAAATGAGAAGAGGTAAACAGGAGGAAATGAAAAGAAAAGGTTAGAATAGAAACGAACACACACACACACACACACACACTGTCTATCGTTGTTTCTAAACCAAGCATCGGTTCGAGTCCTGCCGGGGACGAAGTACTTATAATTGTATAGTTCTCCTTAGGTGTAAGTTGGTCCCAGGGTAAAGTGATTTGTATACTAAGCGGTATTTATAGCTTAATAATAGTGATTATAAAAAAGTCACGAGTGTATATGGGACAAAAAATCATTCTCTCTCTCTCTCTCTCTCTCTCTCTCTCTCTCTCTCTCTCTCTCTCTCTCTCTCTCTCTCTATATATATATATATATATATATATATATATATATATATATATATATATATATATATATATATATATATATATTACATATGTATATATCTGTATATATATATTATATATATTTTTTATATATGTATGTACGTGTATGTATTTGATAAATGCGTATGCAGAAATTTATATTCTTTGAAAGCCTGAATTTCAACTCGATGGCACCTGTGGGTCTGTTCCGTATAAACAGGTTTCACATTCTGAATAATAAAACTCCTAGCGCGCACACAACCCAGCATACATACACAAGAGCAAAAATAACACCAAGCAAAGAGAAAATAATAACCCCCAACACAGCGCCCGAGCCACAGAGCTGTTAACACGGCAGCGACTGCCACAACGCGGGTACAACTCCTTTGCATTTGCAATTCATCAAAATGCGACATACCCTGGCCGCATCCCAATACCTGGGTCCAGCTGATAGAGCCGGGTCTCTGCGGATGTCGAATGTGTAATGAAATACACAGGTGGAGGCGGGTGTAAAACGGCCGTTGCACAAGCATGGGGTATTGCAGCGTCCGGAAATTTTAGACGCTGCTAAGATCGATGACTTGGTTGGGATGGAATACAGAATTTCAGCCAGCGGCCGAGAGCCGGGACCTGTTAGGTCATTCAGCGTTAATTTCTGGTGATAGAAATTCATTTCTCGTTGTAATGTGGTTCGGATTCCACAGTAAGCTGTATGTCCCGTTGCTAGGTAGCCAATTGGTTCTTAGCCAGGTAAAATCAATCTAATCCTTCGGGCCAGCCCTTGAAGAGCTGTTAATCAGCTCAGGGGTCTGGTTAAACTAAGGTATACTTAAAGCTTAAAAGCTGGGAGGGAAATTGACAATAAAAAAGTAATGCCTACAGTGCACCGCGTGAAGTGCACTGACGGCACTCCCCCCCCTAGTTATGACTTTGTTTCCATAAACTTTAAATTTATAATGAATTAAAGGGATTATATGTTCACATATCTACTGGAATCTTGATAATATGAAAATCTTACCTACGCACCGATTTCTACAAGTGCGTTAGTATTTCTATGTATTTGACATTAGAAAAATGCTAAATAACCATGAACAAAAGGGTCATCTTTAACAGGCAGTATCCTCAAATTTACTAGTCTCCTCACACACAGGAAGATGGCAGGGTTCCAAGGATGATCGTGATAACTGGCCCTTCAATTCCTTCCAGCCCGCACGAGGTTTGTGAGGAAGGAGTGAAACTTAGATCGTAATAAAAATGTCTGAATCTTGACAACC
>NC_089767.1:4077447-4112447 GCF_040412425.1 Macrobrachium rosenbergii
GGGTGATGAAATGAAGAGGAAAATGACGATGTGTTCATTTCCTATCCGGACGGAAGCTGGGGAAATGGGTGGGGAAATGAACACAGTGCTTACTCTGACAAAAAAAAAGAAAAGCCTGCCGTAACAGGAACGCTTGAGGGATCGTAGCTGAAGCTCAATAAAATCAGCCTTCTGTTTATCTGTAGGATTAACTGCAGGAGAGGAAAGTCCACCAAGAACTTACTCCGATTCAAGATGTCTCAAGTTTCCCCCAACCTATTTAAGCAACATGATTTCCTATCCTCGAACAGATAAATAAATAAATAAATAAATAAATAAATAAATAAAGTCTCCCGAAGGAGGAAAACGGACATTACCCCTCTAACAAATGCACGAACACTGACAAAAATTGAGGCTAACAGAAATATTTTCATTTTTTTTTTTTATCTAAAGTCGACGACGAGAGCAGAGAGAGAGAGAGAGAGAGAGAGAGAGAGAGAGAGAGAGAGAGAGAGAGAGAGAGAGAGCCATCGACCAGGCTGTGACGTCACCTCTGAGACACGCCCCCTTTTCCACTCTGGGAAAGGAGAGAGAGAGAGAGAGAGAGAGAGAGAGAGATGAAACTTGCTCTCTCTCTCTCTCTCTCTCTCTCTCTTCCTCTACGCCCTCTCTTTCTGTCCATACTGCTGGGTCCCGTGCCATTGATATGCAAACACCTGTATGAACAAAAGAATAAGGAAGCCCACACGGGCCATGTACTGGCCATTCATGACAAAAACATAGGCAACAACAGCGTAAGAAAAGCATTATCTCACGATCTACTGACCAGCCGGCTCTCGAAGCCCACCAATATGGGAAGATCACATACAGGACGAAATCAAACCAGGTGTGCTTAAGTGAAGCTGAAATACTACTGAACACAAAGAGGAATAACTAACATATATATATATATATATATATATATATATATATATATATATATATATATATATATATATATATATATATATATATATATATAATATATTTTCGGGATGGAGCGATAGCCCCTATAATACTCGCCACTCTGCGGTTCAAGACAGTCGACTAACCACCAGTTAAACTAATTAACTGCACACGTCACGTGCGGGTCAATTTGTTTTAAGAGTGTTTGGCTAATTCGTTCTGCCTTACTCGAATATTGATTTTGCCTGTATCGTTAGGGAGGCAAGCGACTTATCATTGGACGATGGTTGCACAAATACACACAAACGCATACACACAAATACACACAAACACACACAACACACACATATGTGTGTATATATACATATATATATACACATTAACATTCTGCAACTCCAGAATCTTCGATATAGACCCGCATTCTGAAACCTCCTACAGCAGTAATCACCTACATAAACCTACACAGAAGGCTCACCAGCGTCACGTCAACCCACCTAAGCATACGGACGGTGCCATACTCCTGCATCTTTCATGTTCTTCCATCTTGATATTTCCCGAAATATATTATAAACTCTTAAACTGACCTATCATCTCTCATTCCACAGAAACATCTATTGATAGATATGATATTTCAACTGTAAATTATTATTATTATTATTATTCACAAGATGAACCCTATGAACAAGCCCATTGACTTGAAATTCATTTTATTATTATCATTATTATTATTATTATTATTATTATTATTATTATTATTATTATTATTATTATTATTATTCAGACGATGAACCCTATTCATATGGAACAACCCCACCATAGGGGCCACTGACTTGAAATCCAAGCTTCGAAAAATAATAATAATAATAATAATCATATATGTTTCCTCGCGTCCAGCACGGAGGGAAACTAAACCATTCCCCGTTATACCAAATAGCTATGCAGGAATGCTGTCGCCGTTAGTCCAAATGACACAGTCATCGTCATTCCTAATTTTGAGTTATTTGCAAAGGAAAACTATGTCTCTCTATATATGTATATATATATATATATATATATATATATATATATATATATATATATATATATATATATATATATGTACATGTAAATATAAATAATATATAAACATATATATATTATATATATACACACATATAAATATGTATATGTATAAGTATGGAATGGAATGGAATGGAATATGAAATTCAGACACAAAGCCAAGCACTGGGACCCATAGGGCCGTTCAGTGCTTATGGTGACAATGAATGAAAATGCAAATTTGGTAAATAATGAATTAAAACAAATACCCTAAAAATGACCAATGTTTAAAAATGCCAAAAAGAACAGATTCAGTTAATAGTGGAATTAAAATTGCCATAAATAATGTATGAGTATTTATATAAACAAACACATAAATAAATAAATAAATAAATAAATATTATATATATATATATATATATATATATATATATAAATATATATATATATATACATATACATATATATATGAAAATAACTGTAGTGTTAATACAAACCACTAGTTCATTATAGTATCATGTTCCTCTCTCGTTCTAATGGCTGACTGATCGATTTCAAAGCACTGTGGCTCTGTGCCAGCATAAAGCATGGTGGCTCTGTGCCAGCATACGCTCTTGCCCTGGGGACGCCTGTGAATGTATTAAACTATTGAAAGCTATAAGAAGCCTGGCGTGGACCTCTGGATTCGACGTACGTTCTACAATTCACCTTTTCATAGGTATCCGACCCTAATCTACTGTCGTATCAATATGCAATCGGTCTTGCCACTGTTATTGATCCTAACAGGACGACGAGTGCAAAAGAGTAGATGAGATTGCACCTTTGACGTTCTAGAGAGAGAGAGAGAGAGAGAGAGAGAGAGAGAGAGAGAGAGAGAGAGAGAGAGAGAGAGAGAGAGAGAGGTGCTATTGAAAACTCAGATTTTAACAAAGGAATTGGAAGAAACGAGAAAGGAGGAGCTTGATTACTGTGATGAAACTCTGAGAGAGAGAGAGAGAGAGAGAGAGAGAGAGAGAAGAGAGAGAGAGAGAGAGAGAACAAAGGAATTAAAATTTAAGAGGATGATGAAACGGAGAGGGATCGTAAGACTGAGTAGAAGAGAGAGAGAGAGAGAGAGAGAGAGAGAGAGAGAGAGAGAGAGAGAGAGTTGTAGTAGTAGAACCTGTTCAATACAGAGCGTGAAATTATACATAGGAAGACACTGCAACGGGGAGGGGGGGACATTCAGTCGGATAAGCAAAGCCGAGGTGACTGCCACAACGATATATATACAATATATATATATATATATATAGTATATATATATATATATATATATATATATATATATATATATATATATATATATATATATATATATACACACACACACACATATACATATTTGTGTGTTCCAACTAGGATTACATACAAAACGTATCTGACTAATTCAATAATATCAAAACACAACTCAATCCATTCATTATGATAAACAACACACACATGTGGATTTTATCGACAAAAGCGAGACAATAATATTCACATAACGCATACCAAAATACGAACCCAACTGACTTAACAAAGCGATTCAAAGGGAATGAACGCCCGTGAAATAATAAAAACTTCCCGAAAACCTCTTTGATAACTAAATCAAGCAACGAAACACAGAATCGACTTGTATCCTCCCCAAAAGAGGAAGGACGGAAGTGAGGAACACGGTGGGGGGGGGGTGTTGATTGAGAATTCGGGAGGGTGAGAGATTCTCTTAGTGACTCATGGGGTTTCTCAAACCTTAAAAAAAAAAAAAAGAAAGGTCTGCGATGGCCAAACCCTCTATCGCTTCTCCCCCTCCCCAACTCGGCTTTCCCAGACGCACTGTTCAATATGGCGGGCCGAGGCAAGCTCATTTCAGGCGAAAGCAAGCAACGGACGACGGTGCTTCCAGTAAAAGCGCACGCATTCCTCGCACCCAATCCCATCCCATCCCCACCCTCGTCCAATCCCCCTCCCTTGCACCCCAGGGAATGAATGGGGTTCCCCTTCAACACTTGGCTGTTTAGTCATGAGTATCCCTGAACACAATGTGGTTATGAAATGCCACTCTATACATGATCAAGCACTAGTTAATGTGAAGACTGTATCAAGGAACATAGTAGACATGAATTACGCAAGCATACATTCTCTCAATCATTCACATATGTGAACACAGAAATGTGGAGGTCGTGGCAAGAACGATCCAAAAAAATAGGAGTCTGGGGAAGAAATGAACGACCTCAGAAAGGCTAGGCAGATAACGTGCCTGGAAGGGGTCCCTGAAGCGAGAGAGTGGTTTCAAAATAAAGGGGAATGATGCTTTACGTGTAGGGGGTTCGACGTGCTGTTGATGATGTGGCTTCTGAGTAGATACATGAAACGGAAGATGTGGAAGTTTAGAACACAATGAGTTCATCAACTATTTAGCAGTTACAGCACGAATGTGGCGGCGATCGTCGACTGAGGTGGTTTATGAACAGGCCTTGAAATTTTTGTTACGCAAGCGCAGAAAAACTATGTAACTGGAATTTGGTATCTTCACAAAGTGATGCCCTTAGCAGATGAGTGAAGTATGATTTCATTATAAAAAGTAGAATGTATAAGTATGAATTCATTTATAAAAAGTAGAATTTTCAAAACAAGATTTATATTGTTAAAAGCACTTGAGGATAAATGTCATATATCTTTAATAAAATTATAGTCTATTATGTCTATGTCTATTATATATACGGAGATGTAAATGATGTTATATTAAGCACATTGTGATAACTAATATAAAAAAGTATATGTATATAATAGAAAAATATATCTCTATAAGTGAAAACTATGTGTAAAACTATGTAAATTTTCTTAACGACAGGTACAAGCTAACACAATTTTCTCCCAAGTTTCGGGGACTTGGAAATTCCCAAGAAAAATATATTTTCATTTGAAGCAAAAACAATATCTACTTGATCCATCCTTTAAGGGACGTAGCAGCGAAAATGAGAGATCACTGCTAAGCAAATCTGCATAAGCGCTAAAAATTACAATTTCTCTCTCTCTCTCTCTCTCTCTCTCTCTCTCTCTCTCTCTCTCTTTATTTTTTTTTTACAAATCCGATTCATCAATGAACAACAGGAGACTGAGAAAGAGGAGGATCCTGATGTCGTTTACGTGAAGAAGAAAACACAAAAACATAAAAATCATTCGCACAGACGGAGCGTTTCGGATTTTGCCCGAGCAGAATGGCACTGAATGTTCTCCCGTAAACATCGGGAACGCCCGCGCACACGCGGCAGAATGGCACCCCAGGAAATTTATGGCGCCTCCAGGTTATGGATAGCTCCGACGGCTCTTGGAAATGTAAACTACATCATACATGCATGTATACATGCATTCACACAAACTCGCACGGCAGATACATGTCTTTTCGTTCCTGGCATTTCCCATGAGTTTTGAAAGACCAGTCATACATACGTATTTGTTCTGCTCCCCGAAACATTTCCACCGTAACTGACACTCACATTTTCCTTCGTACCTCTGAATGCTAAACCCTGGATAGAAAAAATGATTATGATTGCAGAATATTCCACCGAAAGAATAAACAAGTAAAAAAATGCGCAAAGTTTCTTCGGCGCAATCGAGTTTCCTGTCCAGCCGCTACAGCGCACAATCAAGGCCGCCGAAAAAGATCGATCTTTTGGTGGTCTCGGTATAATGCTGTATGAGCCGAGGATCATGAGCTTTAACCACCGCCCGGTGGTGGCCTATCCTATATCGTTGCCAGAAGCACGATTATGGCTAACTTTAATCTTAAATAAAATAAAAACTACAGAGGCTAGAGGGCTGCAATTGGGTATGTTTGATGACTGGGGGGTGGATGATCAAAATACCAATTTGCAGCCCTCTAGCCTCAGAAGTTTTTAAGATCTGAGGGCGGACGGAAAAAGTGCGGACGGACAGCCAAAGCCGCCACAATAGTTTTCTGTTACAGAAAACAAAAAAGTGCTTTTGTCCCGTTCAGTCAAGATTAAACAGGAGGATGTTTGAAATTTGCCACTGACTCTTTTTAGTTACATTGCGGGTGAGTGATAATTATGATGTAATGTGAAAATATAACCTTGCAGGATTAGTATACCGGGTTGTTATTGCGCATCTTATAGTTTTCTGTAAAAGAAAACTGTTGTGCCGGCTTTGTCTGTCCGTCCGCACTTTTTCTGTCCGCCCTCACATCTTGAAAACTAAGGAAACTACAGGGCTGCATATTGGTATGTTGATCATCCACCCTCCAATCATCAAACATACCAAATCGCAGCCCTCTAGCCTCAGTACTTTTCATTTTTTTTAAGGTTAAAGTTAGCCATAATCGTACGTCTGGCAACGATGTGGCATAGGCCACCACCGGGCCGTGGTTAAAGATCACAGAAAGATAGATCTGTTTTCGGTGGCCTTGATTATACGCTGTACAGAAAACTCGATTGCGCCGCCCAAGAAACCTCAGCGCATTTTGTACTTGTTTTCAATTAGGGGTCCCTACGTTGCTGAATGCTTCTCAGACAAATCTCCTTCCGAACTTTTCCATCTACCTATTTCATATCCCTTCCTTCACAGAGGCTGGGATTTTCCAAATAAAACCCATTCAGTCTAACAATATCATGGGATGAGAAGTTGATAATGGAATGTCTTGGAATACCCGCTCATGAGCCAGCGTAAGTCTTCGTATATACTGCAAGTGCTGTCTAGGTGTCATAATGCAATTCCCCTGTGAATAGATTCTTCATATTTACGCGAGGCTTATCCACAACTCACAGAATACTGCTCACATATTTGGGGAAGCTCCTCTTACTGAAGGTGAATCCAAGTCCTCAAGTCTAATAAACGATCTAGCTCGTGGCCCTCCGCTAATTCGGCGGGTATATTACTTTAGGCATCGCATAAAGCAGCCTCCTGGTTCCTGGTTCCTAAAGCCTCACTTCACAAACGCAGTTGCGGGCACGCTACACTATTCGCGTGAGGTGCAAAGCTTTACTCCCTTGTTCTTTTTTTTTTTTTGTTTGTTTACAATTTTAATCGTCTTTAGATTTACTTTATTTTACAGTTCTTCAAAATCTTTATTTTAATTCTTGTCCATCACCCCTTTCTGCCACCTACTTCTCTTCTTCCTCCTTACACACGCGAGATTTCACTACGTGAACTCGAGGGTTAACCAACTATGCTAGTTCTTCTTGCCATTTTTTTCTATAATGGGGAAAGTCTTTGCCCTCTGTACTTTGGATTCATTATCCTTGTACCTTTTCAAAAGGCAGATATACATACATATGAATTAAGGCTATGTACGGCAGAGTCGGTATCAACTTATGTCTGTCTTGGTAGCCGGGTGGTCAAAGTCACTGACTACCGTTGTTTCTAAACCAGGTCTCGGTCCGAATTCTAGCCGGCGCAGAAGCACTTATCAATCATAATTCCCCTTCAGTGCTAGTTATGACCTAGGAAGTGTGAATTCTATACTGAACGATATTTGTGACTTAATATTTCTGTATATTTCTACACATATGTTAATGTATGTATGTATGTATGTGTATGTTTGTATAATTATATATATGTTATATATGTATATATGTATATATATATATATATATATATATATATATATATATATATATATATATATATATATATATATATAGAGAGAGAGAGAGAGAGAGAGAGAGAGAGAGAGAGAGAGAGAGAGAGAGAGGCTTAGTCAGCAACGCTTTCAGCCACCCTGCATCTGGAAGAATTAAGGATAATAAAAGGAAGCTGTGAATTTCCCATGACCGCCCAAAGTATTTACGAGCCGAGCTCCTTCGCAGGAAAAATAAAAAAAGAAGAGTAATGGATCTTCAGTGGGTATATCGCGTCCGCCGATTATCATCTCATGGGTAAAGAGATGCTGCATCCTGTTCTCTCTTCCTCCTGTGTGAATATATATATATACATATATATATATATATATATATATATATATATATATATATATATATATAAAATACATATATATAAATATTTTGTTATATATCTATATATATATATATATATATATATATATATATATATATATATAGTATATATATGTGTATATATATATATATATATATATATATATATATATATTAATTTTTGAATCAACACGTGACCGAACCCTGGTCTTTCGAATGACCTTTACGTCCGAACTGCTGTGCCCTGGGCTCTGACTCAAAAGACAGGGGTTCGGTCCTGTGGTGAGTCAGACATTTATTTCTTTGAAACAGGTTTCCATGTGTTCATTTCATATATATATATATATATATATATATATATATATATATATATATATATATATATATATATATATATATTGTGCACACACATGTGCCTCGTGGTGTGATTGGTTGCATCACTGCCTCACCCTGAGGTAGACCCACAATGCACTTCTTGTTGGACACGGACGGTTGGGTAATGTCCATTAAAAACCACGATGCTTCTGTAAAAGTTGTAAGTCGACTTTTGTAGTAGTAACCAGGCTGGTAAGGGAGATGGGTGTTGCAACCTCATCCCAAAAGACCTTTTGAAAATTGAAAATCCAATAACCTCTGGTGCCACAGGTTCAAAGGATAAAAGGCATTTGGTGTAAAAAGTACATACATACACCCAACTAAATCACCTGGAAAATTAAATAAAAAAACAAAATTTAATAATATGTAGCCTGTCTGCATGTCTCTCTCTCTCTCTCTCTCCCTCTCTCTCTCTCTCTCAGTTCCTTTAAAAATATATTGGTGATTTGTAAAATATCAATAACTCCGTCACAAGATTCTCAGTTCATTTAAAAATATACCTGTGATTTGTAAAATATCAAAAACTTCGTCACAAGATTCTCTCTCTCTCTCTCTCTCTCTCTCTCTCTCTCTCTCTCTCTCTCTCTCTCTCTCTCTCTCAGTTCATTTAAAAATATACTGGTGATTTGTAAAATATCAAAAACTTCGTCACAAGATTCTCTATCAAAAAAATGTATTGGTGATTTGTAAAATATCAAAACTTAGTCATAAGATCCCCCTCTCTCTCTCTCTCTCTCTCTCTCTCTCTCTCTCTCTCTCTCTCTCTCTCTCTCTCTCTCTCTCTCTCTCAGTTCATTTAAAAATATATTGGTGGTTCGTAAAATCTCAAAAACTTAGTCATAACATTCTCTCTTCTCTCTCTCTCTCTCAAATTGAATCACACTAAGGAAGCCAGTTGAGTTTCCTGAGGCAAATCGATCATCGTCCACCCACTGAAGAAGTTAGAGAAATATATCACCCGGGCCAATTTAGCCGACGCTTATTATAGAGAGAGGGCGGCGATAATGGAAAAAACTGCAGCCTCTGGCGAAAATAAAACACGATAATTACCCAGAAAACATAAGGCGAGAGGAAATGATTGCCGATGCGTTCTCAGCTGATAGATAAAAGACTCTTGGTGTTCGGGATTTATATCTTCATCGGGTTACGACTTGTACAGCCTGGTTTCAGCAAGAAAGACCGTTGATTCAGTTTACAATCCTGCCGAACAGAATAGAAATTCATGCACAGAGAGAGAGAGAGAGAGAGAGAGAGAGAGAGAGAGAGAGAGAGAGAGAGAGAGAGAGAGAGAGAAAGTTAAGTATACCTTTGTTTTACCAGTCCACTGAGCTGATTAACAGCTCTCCTAGGGCTGGCCCGAAGGATTAGACTTTATTTTACGTGGCTAAGAACCAATTGGTTACTTAGCAACGGGACCTACAGCTTACTGTGGAATCCGAACCACATTATAGCCAGAAATGAATTTCTATCACCAGAAATAAATTCCTCTAACTCTTCATCAGCCGGCGGGGGGAATTGAACTCTGGCCCATCGGGTGACAGTCCGAAGCTCAACCGACTCAGCCGACGAAAGGCTGGAGAGAGAGAGAGAGAGAGAGAGAGAGAGAGAGAGAGAGTTTAAGGACATCAGAGAATTTTGAAACAATGTATTATTTACACAGGATACTAAATCAAGTCTTATATATAATAATAATATGAAAATGGGGTAGTGACTATATTTTCCTTTCCTCTTTGTTATGGACCTTTATTAGTCCACCATGTACAAATATAGATAAAAACCCGAATATATGCATAAAACCTCAAGTCGTAAGAGTTGCTGTATGTATAACCAAACATTCCAGATGCAAAATGCCACCAGGTAAGAGCTGGAAGATATTACTCGAACTGGAACTGGAATTAAGTCCAAAGGCCAAGCGCCGGGACCTACGAGGCCATTCAGCGCTGGAAATAATGTTGAAACGATCGTGAGGAGAGGGTGGAAAGTAAGATGGAAGAAAGAGAATACGACCGGATGTACAGTAAAATCAATGAAAGGGGTTGCAGCTAGGGGCCTAAGGAAGAGAGGCTGCAAAGAACCTTAGGTTATGCCTGCAGTGCACCGCGTGACGTGCGCTGAAGATATTATTAACCTGGGTTATTACTTCACGCATCCAGCGCTCAGGAGAGGCTGGACAGGAGGAGGGCCGTGAAAGTGCCTCTCTTAACATGGGTTTCCAAAGGATCCATCTCCGTTTAATGGGCTTATCAACTGGATGGTGGGAACGACAGGTGGAAATTTGAGAGAGAGAGAGAGAGAGAGAGAGAGAGAGAGAGAGAGAGAGAGAGAGAGAGAGAGAGAATTTTACAAATCACGAATATATTTTTAAATGGAGAAGAGAGAGAGAGAGAGAGAGAGAGAGAGAGAGAGAGAGAGAGAGAGAGAGAGAGAGAGAGATTTTAGAGAGAATTTTACAAATCACCAATATATTTTTATAGAGAGAGAGAGAGAGAGAATTTTAAAATCAGAGAGAGAATTTTACAAATCAAATCACAATATATTTTTAAAAATGAAGAGAGAGAGAGAGAGAGAGAGAGAGAGAGAGAGAGAGAGAGAGAGAGAGAGAGAGAGAGAGAGAGAGAGAGGCACTTTAAGGGCCGTCTCCTTAAGCAAGAATTTACATTTTGTAAAATCGTTCCTTAATCAATCCCACTGTTTACCTTTATTCCAGAATGTCTGAGGTCACTATGCACAAGCAAATAAATTGTAAATATAACACAAACATTTTCTTACGCTTCCATGTCATGAAAAATAGGGGCGGGGGGGATTTCACGGGTAAATCCTTTATATTTTTCGCCAATAATATATTTGAAGTTCGTTAAGGACCGGATGCAACAAAAACGTTTAAAAAAAAAAAAAAAAAAAATTTCTGATGGCTGACCAAAAGTTCTACTGTTCTATTTTATTATTTTCACGTCTGGGCATTTTTCAACGTGGGAAGCTTGTAGTCACAGTGAAGGCACTATTTTCTTGATCAAAAGAGATAATTCCGCATTATTATAAATAATTATGATGATAATTGTCATTATCTATACTCTAAGATCCCTGCTGGATGAAAGAATTATTCATACTTGTACAATATCAAATGGAGTACAAAGACATAGGCTATTCATAGAGTATTTATTAAACTGATTAATGAGCTATTCTTTACTGAAATCTAATAATTAACCTTGTGAGGCTACACCACAACACACTCTTAATATAAAGGTCCCACAGAGATAATGTAGTTGAACTGAATTGAATATAGTATTTAAGCCAAATGCCAAGTACTGGGACCCATGAGGTCTTTCAGCGCTGAAACGGAAATTGACAGTAAAAGGTTTGAAAGGTGTCACAGGAGGAAAACCTCAAAGCAGTTGCACTATGACTCAATTGAGGGTGGAAAGTAGGATGGAAGAAAGAGAATATGAATGGGGGTACAGTAAAAGGAACGAAAGGGGTTGCAGCTAAGGGTCGAAGGGATGCTGCAAAAAAACCTTACGTTTTGCCTACAGTGCACGGGAAAAATGTAGTTGAATATCTGATAATAAAAGTAAATTCTAGGGGGTCAGAAAAGCCACAAAATACTGGGCATTTAATTAGGCAATCTGGATGAGAATCTAATTTTTATAAATTAGCACTTAAGGGCATCTCAAGATCCTTTCAAAATATGAACCGACTTCATAAACTTACCGCAACCGAATGACGTTTGTAAACAACACAATCAAAGACAAGGTGAAGCCTGTTTTAATAAAGGTAATGTACTCGACTACTCACTTTACATTCCGTACACGAAGGACACGTGGATATATCTGTCAAAGTAAGCTTACTGTCTATGATGTATTGGTTCGTGGGCAGAATGGGAAAATGAGCTCGGTGCGTAAGTGGATGACAGTGGTACAAAATTCGCTGTTTTTCCGTTTCACAGAGAACAAGGAATAACTTGAGTATTCTTAAAATACAGCCAGATGTTCCCGCAAACATTTCAAGGCTTAAAATATAGAATACAGAGCTAAATTCTAAAAATATATTATATGCTCTTATTTGAGTCAGAATCCGGTTTTTTATAGTGTTACGTTTCCTTGCCACCTAATATTTTTTTTTTATCAACCCTAAGGAAATTGAGTTACTAAGCAATATTACTGAAAATAAAGAGTTGATTTTCTATGTTCTTATATTGAAATGCTAAGTGAATCACTTGGTCTTGTCGCTGTCGTGTCCACGGTAAATGGATGGCATAAATTTTTCTCTTCTAAAATGAAGAGCAAAGACGAAAGTTCTGTATGGTCACTGTGCGTTTTTTCGTTTTCTGTAAAAGAAAACTATTGTGCCGGCTTTGTCTGTCAGTCCGCACTTTTTCTCTCCGCCATCGTATCTTAAAAACTACTGAGGCTAGAGGGCTGCAAATTGATATGTTGATCATCCACCCTCCAATCACCAAACATACAAAATTACAGCCCTCTACCCTCAGTAGTTTTTGTTTATATTTAAGATTAAAGTTAGCCATAATCGTGCTTCTGGCAACGATATACGATAGGCCACCACCGGGCCGTGGTTAAAGATTCATGGGCCGCGGCTCATACGGCATTATACCGGGACCACCGAAAGATAAATCTGTTTTCGGTGGCCTGGATTATGCGCTGTACAGAAAACTCGATTACTCCGACGAAACCTCGGGGCATTTTTTTACTTTTTATATTTATATAAATCATTCATTCTGGAGGATGTGCGTGCCAATCCGATGTGCCTCCTGGTTAGGGAGGGTATTTGCTATGTCGAAGGAAACATGAGAAGAATCTGTAACAAACGATTCACATTTTACCGTATATGGCAGAGGCCGAGGGGGAAAAATAGCCAGCAGGAAAAAATAATAGCCAGTAGGGAAAAATAGAGTGTAGACCGTAGGGGAAAATAGCCTGAGGGGAAGAAAATAATAATTTTCAAATATATCCACATAAAAAATTGTAATCTTTGGAACATAAGAATCGTTATTTAGGTATAAATGACAAAATATCGATAGGGGTTCACATGTAAACTTATACTGCAAAACCACGAGGTGTAAGAATTAACTCAAATCATGGCAGAAGTCCTCAAAGAATGACTTTGCCCTACGGACAAGAGAGGTTTATAATGATTACAAATATTGTCTTTGTTGATTGCTATTAATGCAATAGGACAAACAGCATCTACGGAACAATAAGAAGAAACAGTTTAGAGCCTAACCAAAACGATAAACGGAAAGAGATATAACTGCTTTTAAAGATCATAAACAAACAAGTAAAACATGCGCCAAAGCTTCTCCGGTGCAATCGAGTTTTCTGTACAGCGTATAATCAGGGCCACCGAAAATAGATCCATCTTTTGGTGGTCTCGATATAATGTTGTATGAGCCGCGGCCCATGAAACTTTAACCACGGCCTTGTGGTGGCCTGTTCTATATCGTTGCCAGAAGCACGATTATGGCTAAATTTAACCTTAAATAAAAGAAAAACTACTGAGGCTAGAAGGCTGCAATTTGGTATGCTTGATGATTGGAGGGTTGATGATCAACATAACAATTTGCAGCCCTCTAGCCTCAGTAGTTTTTAAGATCTGAGGGCGGACAGAAAAAGTGCTGACGTACACAAAATAAAAAAAAATAAGTGGGGTTGCACCACCTATTCCTCTTTCGTTATGCTTCACTTTATTTCTTTCCCACTAGTCCCCATCCTTATAAATCCAGGTAACTGGTTCTGTTCTACAGCTTTCGTAAAAATATAGCAGGTTGGATGTGGGCTCTATTTCATCTTTATTTTCTGGATCATCTACTATCTTGCTGTCCAGCCACTCTAACTCCCTCTTTTTACTGTCTACAGAGGTGCTGAATGGCCGAAAGTGTTGTATGAGCTTGGTGCGACAGCCTAAAAATGTCATCGAATCAATCAGCACTGGAAATTAATCCTATGAAAACTGAGTATATTAAAAAAAAAAGGTAGCCTTGAAATATGAAAATGGGAAACTCTGAAACGAGTCTTTATTGGAGGAAATTCCCTAACGATGAGTTGCGCGTTTCAGAGGTCAGTACTCTCTCTCTCTCTCTCTCTCTCTCTCTCTCTCTCTCTCTCTCTCTCTCTCTCTCTCTCGCCAAAGTAGAAACTCTAAAAGAAACAAGAGAAAAATGACACTTAGGTCTCTCTCTCTCTCTCTCTCTCTCTCTCTCTCTCTCTCTCTCTCTCTCTCTCTCTCTCTTGAGAAAATAGAAACTCTAAAAGAAACAAGAGAAAAATTAAATTAGGTCTCTCTTTCTCTCTCTCTCTCTCTTGAGAAAATAGAAACTCTAAAAGAAAAAGAGAAAAATAATGGTGGGTCTGTCTCTCTCTCTCTCTCTCTCTCTCTCTCTCTCTCTCTCTCTCTCTCTCTCTCTCTTGAGAAAATAGAAACTGTAAGAGAAACGAAAAAAGAGAAAAATAAATTGTTGGCTCTCTCTCTCTCTCTCTCTCTCTCTCTCTCTCTCTCTCTCAAAGAGAGAGAGAGAGAGAGAGAGAGAGAGAGAAACTATAAACTGTAAAGGAAAGCAAAGACGTGTCTCAAAATACGAACGTGGTCAAAGTGGAGAGTAAGAGAGTCGACAGATTCCGTTACTTGAAAATGAACGTCGGAAACGCTAATGAGATTACGACAATGGGAGCATTATGTATGTGTGCGGCAGAGGATTTCCAGAGTGCGAGGGCAAGCAATGAGTGATGAGGGGGAGGGGAGGGAGGTCGGGAGGAGGGAGAGAGGGATTGGAGGTTAAGTGGTGCATGATGGAGTAAAGGGTGGGGGGTGGTTAGGGTTATGCATTTGCCTGGCTCTATTTTTCACTTGTATATATTATTATTTTATATAAGTTGATACGTGATTTAAATATATCTTTTTTATAATGCAAATTATCTTCTAGCCACAAGAATGAACAGCAATAATGTCAACATATATGTGAGTATATATATATATATATATATATATATATATATATATATATATATATATATATATATATATATATATATATATATATATAATATATATATATATATATATATATATATATATATACATATATATATAAATAAATATGAATTAAATAAACATTCTGTCCTAATCTAAATGCAATGACGAGCCTTTCACAAAGTACATAATCATCATACGTACTGATATCATGAAGGAAAGACTAATGGGAGTTTATTTAAACACTGAAACTATTTTAAATGCAACCGCTTATCCACTGACTCTTCTACACGTACGTCAGTTCATTCAGAAAAACACGATGAGTAATATCGAATGAGTGTAGCAAGGTTAACAACTGACAAACGGACCTGTTTGCTTTAAATTTTAACGATGTAATATTATACTGAGTTTCAATGCAGTTTTTTCGCACTCTGGACTTCGAATTCGCTTTGCTTCGGTGCTTGAAGCATCCATGTTGCATCATTGCAGCTTGGGGCCATTCTCTGGCTTTGCATAATTTCAGAGGGGGGGGGGCGGAGCGCTAACTTTTGGGACTGAATTGCTGCTACTGTTTAGGACTTCCCTTTAACATGTGGATGTGTATAATTTAAAGGAAACATGTAAAAAATGCACTGAAGTTTCTTCGGCGCAATCGATATTTCTGTACAGCGTACAATCAGGGCCATCGAAAAGAGATCTATCTTTCGGTGGTCTCGGTATAATGCTGTGTGAGCCGCGGTCCATGAAAATTTAACCACGGCCCGGTGGTGGGCCTATCCTACAGCGTTGCCAGAAGCACGACAATGGCTAACTTTAATCTTAATTGAAATAAAAACTACTGAGGCTAGAGGGCTGCAATTTGGTATGTTTGATAATTGGAGGGTGGATTATCAACATGACAATTTGCAGCCCTCTAGCCTCAGTAATTTTTAAGATCTGAGGGCGGACAGAAAAAGTGAGGACAGAAAAAAGTGCGGACGGAAAGATAAAGCCGGCACAATGGTTTTCTTTAACAAAAAACTGAAAATAATATAAATAGTTATAAACAGAGACTCTTGGCTGGAATAGAGAGAGAGAGAGAGAGAGAGAGAGAGAATGCAAACATGACTCCCTTTCTCTTGCAAACTCTCCATCCATCCATCTAGCCTTCAATCAAACACTTGAGAACCTATATGAGAGGGTCAGTATAATACCTTCACTTTCTAAAGCCAGGCTTTGAGAGCCTCTAAATGATCAATTCTAGAAAGGGAGAAAGTGAAGTTACTTACGTAATAGTTCATGTCCAAAGACATATAACATGAACTAATTAGGGCATTCGTTTTAGTCACGAGTTAAAGGAAAAATTGCCTCTTTACGGCTAAATTAAAACCAATCAATTTCCTGTCAAAACGGAAAGAGGCCATTTTTTCAGGCCCAACGCTCTTTCTCCTTCAAAAAAATTATAAATAACACTTTTCGGTTTAATAGCAGATTTGGTATGAGGCAAAACTAACTAATGAGTAAACATCGGGAAAAATTATAATATACATAAATTGTTAAAATAGTCCCACATGTAAAATAGCTATCAATAGAGTCCTACATTAGAATAGCAATATTAAATTAGTGATCAAAGTCATTCTATTGATTTAATCGTAAACTAACTGTCACTCAAACAAAATTAGCTTGAATCATTACTGTTCTTTAGTCTGAACACAAAAAGCGTAACAAAATTCATTATCTTTAATTCAGATCTCCCTAGACCAGGACTTGTGCGACTCCAAACGCTGAACAAATACCCTTTTATCCATTTCAAACAGAGAAATCATGTAACACTCTCAAGACAAAATTTGATTAAATTTTATTCAGTTTTAAAAGCATATTACAGGCATCAATTTTATTGATTTTTATTGATATAAATATTAAATATTTAATAGAGAGACCATTTTTGTCATTGCGCCTCTGAGAGTACTGCATTTTTATGATTCTCTAAACAAATGGCTCTTCTAGCTTCAAAGGTTGGTGACCCATAGTCTAGTGCAGAGGTTCCCAAAGTTTTTGTTCCTCGGTACCCCTTGGGCTTTTTTACAGGTTCCCATGTACCCCTAACACTAAAAATTAAGCTTAATATTAAAAAAGAAGATTTTAATATTTTGATATTTTAAATTTATGGAGTCTGCATGTGTAGATTACATAGGTATCTTAAATGGTGATAACAGGAATAAAGCAATTACTAAGGTAATTTATATTTTGATCCAGCACATACAATACATACCTTTTTATTATTATCCAAAACATTCAGACCAAATGTACCCCCTGAAACGTGCAAATGTACCCCTGGGGGTACATGTACCCCAGTTTGAGAACCCCTGAACAGTGACTCCATAACCCGAGATAATCATTCTTCTATTTATTCTAAAATTCTTGTCTTTTCCTCTGTGGGGTTCAATAGCACAGTTTTGTGGAAGTTACATTCCCGTTGTGACCAAACTGTGAAATGGACTTTCTAATCCTGTGGTTAAGTCGTTGGAACTTCTGGGGTTTACGCTTAGTGCAAATGCTCTCTTGTTAAATGGGCTGATATGAGAATTTTTATTGTTACATGCTTTTATTTAACTTGACTACTGCGTCTGTCTGTTTGGGTCAAATCTTGTAACTCAATTTTTGAACTGTTCCCTTCGTCCGATGGACTTGAAATTTTGCATGGTTACACAATCCCGGTGACAATACAACCTTGCATGATCAGTAAATTATTTTTCAATTTTCAATGCATTTTGGTAAAAGCATGGCTATAAAATTTGTTTTTTACATTTTTTTCTAATAGTCTATTTGCCATCTGACTCATTTATTTTACTTAGTCTTTTATGTTATATCTCGCTACTCATCTTATTTGTATACCTTTGTTATTTCTCTTTCACAGCTGATTCTCTGTTTCTCAATTTCTTTTTGCAACAAGGGTTGCAGCTTGGCTTGTTAAAATAATAATAATAATAATACAGACATAGAGTATAAATAAATAACATAAAAATATCAATGAAGGTTTGAAACAAAATAAATTTAGAATAGATAACAAAAGACGCGAAAATCCAATAGAATGAAGAAACACAAGCAGTTTAAAGGAAGTCAAACAGAAGCAGAAATCAAAACAAGAGATAAAACAAGTAAAAAATGTGCATGAGTTTCTTCGGCGCAATCGAGTTTTCTGTACAGCGTATAAACAAGGCCACCGAAAAAAGATCTATCTTTCGGTGGTCTCGGTATAATGTTGCATGAGCCGCGGCCCATGAAACTTTAACCACGACACGGTGATGGCCTGTCCTATATCGTTGCCAGAAGCACGGTTATCGCTAAATTTAACCTTAGATAAGATAAAAACTGCTGAGGCAAGAGGGCTGCAATTTGGTATGTTCGATGATTGGAGGGTGGATGATCAACGTACCAATCTGCAGCCCTCTAGCCTCAGTAGTTTTTAAGATCCGAGGGCGGGCAGAATAAAGTGCGGACGGACAGCAAAGGCCTCTCAATAGTTTTCTTTTACAGAAAGCTAAAAATGGTGTTGCAGAAGGACCGACGACCTCTCGGGAATACAATTACGTTCTTGCATCAGAGAATATGAGGTTAAGGCTGCTCTTTTATTTCTCTCTCTCCACACGTGCTGTCAACGCCTGCTTGCATAATAATTGCATAGGCTTCATCGAGGAGCTTTTTGAATGTCAATGACAGAAGGAAATTGTGGCAGAGACAGGATTCTTTGTGCATTTACCTACATGCTCCAACAACAATCTCTCTCTCTCTCTCTCTCTCTCTCTCTCTCTCTCTCTCTCTCTCTCTCTCTCTCCTTCTAAATTTCTCCACACTTTTTGCTTGTCATTAAAAAACCTAAGATTAAAATCAAGAATCAAATGAGGCATTTTTCATGCCCGTGGCAGGATTCCAACCCGCAGCCAGTATGTCGTAATCAGGACCTTGGTCGAAATGAGGTTAACGTTAACCACCTGACCACGGGGGTTAGAATTTCTTCATTTGATTCTTCATTCGGATTTTCGGTTATGTAGTGACGAGAGAAAGTGCCAAGGAACTCAGGAATTAAGAGGTCATTGTGGTTACGTATATATATATATATATATATATATATATATATATATATATATATATATATATATATATATATATATATATATATATATATATATGTATGTATATATATATATATATATATATATATATATATATATATATATATATATATATATATATATATATACATATGAGAATGATTAATCAACCTGACCATCATCCGTGTGCATCGTTCAGATTGCAAAAATAATTATTCATGCCACCAATTCATCTGTTATAATCCAGACATCTACAAAACTATACTCGCATATTAAAAGGGGGCTACTAGTTTGCGAATGTCAAATTCGAAGAGACCGCGTTTGCTGATCTGAGATGTTTTTTATTAAAATACACAAACGGAAACCAATAAAACACACATACACACACACACACACATTCGGTCAATTCATATGCAACAAGGACGAGAACACCAACCGTGCTGAATTCTAAACTAGGCTAATAAATATGCTCATTAGCAGCGACAAAGCGACAACACCTGTGACGCATGCAATAAGCTACTCGGCACGCACGGTATCAGATGATGTGGTGTCAGGAGATAATATAAGGATAACGGCAGATCAGAACAGAATATAGAATTTAGGCCAGAGGCGCTGGCACCTATGAGGTCATTCAGCGTTGAGACGGAAATTGACAGGTAGGTGGTTTGAAAGGTGTAATAGGAGGAATACCTCGCAGTTGAACTATGAAGCAACTGTTAGAGAGGGTGGAAAGTCAGATGGAACAGAGAAAATAAACGGAGGTACAGTAAAAGGAATGAAAGGGGTTGCAGCTAGGGGCCGAGGGACGCTGCAATGACCCTTCAGTAATGCCTACAGTGCACCACGCGAGGTGCACCGGCAGCACTAGCCCCCTATGGAGAAGGATGACGGTTGAGATAATGTAAAAATAAGAGTAGTAAAACGTTAAATGCGAAACTGCAAAAAATATTTCTCGCAGAACCAGTATCAGTAAGTCTAGGCCTATTAAACCAAGGCAGTTAATTATAAGCATCTGCTTCGGCAGTAAATGCAAAGCTACACATCAATTGCCTTCAGGGAACGCAGGATCTCTGATATCAACAACAGCAACTCGGGGTAAAAGCAACTTCTCAAACAATATCTAAAACTAGCGAAAACTAGATCTAAAAAAGGGATGTTCCCATGATCTATCAGTCTAAAGTCGAGAACAACTAGCAGTAAGTTCGCTTCAAGGCCTCAGGAATTGTTTTCTCACATTTATTCTCTTCCCCTCTTCTTCTTCTTCTTCTTTTTCTCTCTCTCTCTCTCTCTCTCTCTCTCTCAAGAAGAAGAAGAAGAAGAAGAAGAAGAAGAAGCCTTCCTAACCGCACTTTCACAGTCAAAAACATCGATGGCTGCTATACAGTTTGAAATCACAAATCAGACGCTTGGACCTTTGATCTGTATTTTGTTTTACATATTTTGTTTACATTCACATATGCAAACAGATAAGCATAAAACATATATGAATGTAAATATTTACAACCATTTATTTAACATGAAAAAACAACAAATAGTTCTTATTAACCACCTAATTCTTGCTGCCTATTTATAATCAAACATCACCTACGGATTCCAACTTAGATTAGTCCTATGGGGGAGGCTACCAAACCAGCAGAGATCACCATCGCCTCTACACGTCAACATTCACACGGTAACGATCCAGGGAGACTCATTAATAACAATCCAAGGATCTTATAGTGAAAATAAGCGGGTGTAAGAAAGAAATACGACGTACGAAATGCTTTCAAAGGAAGGAGTGGAAAGCGCACACGGTTTCCGTTGCTCATTTCACGGAGCTTCCAAACATGCCTGTGGTTTGAGGAAGCTTTCCTGCCAGTCCTCCTCAGCGGGTCCGGAGGACCTTCCACCTTCCATTTCTGTGGTTTTATGTGCCCCCCTCCCCGTCGTTGTGTAGGAATAGAATGGAATATAGAGTTTTGGCTAAAGGCCAAGCACTGAGACCTATTCTGCCCTAAAATGGAAAACTGCAGTATCTGCAAAATTTTCGAAATTAAGATATGCCAACTATTGGGCTCGTGAAACACTAATACACAAGTTACTGCAGTTTCAGAATGATTCTTCAGTGCTTTATTTAGGGGCTCCATTTGCAGTATCGGCGAAATCAGTAGCAAGGCAAGAGAGTATCTATCATTTTTCTCAGTTTTGTATTTTTGCAGGTCCTGCAGTCTTCCAGTTTAGGGCAGTGTAAAATCACTCAGCGTTGAAAGGAAAACTGACAGCAGAAAGGTTTGAAAGGTGCAACAGGAAGAAAACCTCAAAGCAGATGCACTATGAAACAATTGTTAGAAGACGGTGGAAAGGTGGATGGAAGAAAGAGAATACGGCCGGAGATACAGTAAAAGGAATGACAGGGGTTGCAGCTAGGGGCCGAAGGGGTGCCGCAAAAGAACGTTCAGTGATGCCTACAGTGCACCGCATGAGGTGCGCTGACAGCACTCACCCCCGTCGTGTAGGAACCATTCCATTTTCTACACAATGTAAACGAAATTAAGGTAAAATTCATACAGAACAGATTAACGCGTGACAACACTGATACCGATTAAACAAAAAAATAATAAAAATAAAATAACAACAATGTGGAATCAAACCTTTCTCAATTTCCTCCTAATCTCCCGTGGAGGGAGGGCGGAGCTTCATAACTTTCGTTTCCCATCATTGTTCTATTGTGTTTCTAATTGTGAAGATCAATCTTGACAATTATCCAAATTAGTCAAGGTCAGAATTTGGAAAGCACAAGAATACCGAATGTAGAACAGAATATAGAATTTAGGTCAAAGGTCAAGTACTGGGACCTGTGAGGTCATTCAGCGCTGAAACGGAAATTGACAGTAAAAGGGTTGAAAGGCGTAACAGGAGGAAAACCTCAAAGCAGTTGCACTATGAATCAATTGTTAGGATAGTGTGGAAAGTAAGATGGAAGAAAGATAATACGAAAGGAATTACAGCAAAGGAACGAAAGGGGTTGCAGCTAGGAGCCGAAGGCACGCTGCAAGGAACCTTAAATAACGCCTACAGTGCACCGCACGAGGTGCCCTGACGGCACTAACCCCCTACGGGAAACAAAAAGACCGAGAAAAGGATTCAATTTCTGAAGCCATTCTGCAAACTCACACTCATATTTTGGCGATTATTTTCTCAGTGGGAAAGTCATCACAAGTTTTCACACAGTTTCATTCTTATTTAGAATGTTATCAGTAATTAACAATTGTACAAAAGGTAATCACCGAGTTTTGCTGAACCACAGTGCATACGAAGACGGTTTTCGTTCATCTGCCCTATTTTTATCCGGGGGCTGCGGGTTACAGTGATTTTCGTTGGCCCACTGTGGACTTCTGAATTCGAGGGTCAATCTTCGTCATCGCCTAAGTTTCTCTGGTCAAAGAAGAGAGAGAGAGAGAGAGAGAGAGAGAGAGAGAGAGAGAGAGAGAGAGAGAGAGAGAGAGAGAGATAACAATAGGAATGGAATGGAATATAAAATTTTGGCCAAATGCCAAGCACTGGGACCTATGAGATCATTCAGCGCTGAAAGGAAAATTGAGAGTAGAAGGGTTTGAAAGGTGTAACAGGAGGAAAACCTCAAAGCAGTTGCTCTATGAAATGCTTGTTAGGAGAGGGTGGAAGTATGAACGGAGGCACAGTAAAAGGCATGAAAGGGGTTGCAGCTAGGGGCCTCAGGAAGGAACGCTTCAAATAACCTTGAGTAATGCCTACAGTGCAAGGCATGAGGTGCATTGACGGCACTAACCCCCCCTACGGGGAAAAAATAACAATTCCCACAAAAAACTCGAGATTAATCAAAGAAATGCGAATGCTATTTCCGCCCGTATAAAATTCAAGATAAAAATTTAATGGCAAGGGAAATTAAATCCGTTTCTTCAAAGTTGAATTCTAGGGGATCACCCGAGCGCTTCATCTAATCCAGTGGTTCTTAACCTTTTAATTGCCACGCCCCCCTCTAAGAGTTGGTCCTTCCCTCCACGGCCCCCTTGCATCCATGAGTAAAATTCCCACAGATTCAAAAATGAAAATGAAAAAAAAGATAAAAGTGTTTTTATTCTTTTGGGAATGAATTAGTGAAATACCTGACACTGCTTCTTAGCGACTCTTGTTAAGAGAATAACGACTATAATTAGAGAATTTTTTATTTTTCCCTACGGCTCGCGCCCCCCTTGGAAACTGCAGACGGCCCCCCCCAAGGTTAAGAACCACTGATCTATTCAGAGACTCAATTATAATTTCCGCAAATGTCCGATTCGATGCGTGAAAAACGCCGAACTTGAAAGGACATCAGCCATTGAAATCAATTAAAAGGATTACCACACCGTGAAATGACGTTGTCGGATGGTCCCTTGTTCAAGAAAGATTAATCCGACGTGTGCAGTAAAACGCTTCTAATTGAAGGCATTTTATTTAAAATCATATTTCCATCCCATGCAATTCAGCAAATATCTATCTAGCGATACATGGCAACCAATGCGGGAATGAGGTGTTTAAAACGTGTATATGTATATATATAAACACATGCGTTTCAAAATATAAACAGCATAAGAAAATCTTCCCATAAAGACTGACACAAAAAAAATTATATATGTACATTCATACGTACATATATATATATATATATATATATATATATATATATATATATATATATATATATATATATATATATATATCACAACCTCATCAGAAACAACACACCACTAGCATGCAATCGTTGATGACGCAATGTTCCATTATCATTAGTTTCCTCGTCACTTTCGCTTTCGTCATATTTGAACATCGAAGTCTTTCTTTTTCTTTCTTTCTTTCTTCCCGGCGTCTCTGTCACGCCATCAGCCCTTCCTTCTTTCGCTTGTCATCAAATTATCCAACGACTCCTTCTTTCCTTGTCATCGAAATTATCCAACGACTGCAAGCATTTTTATATTCTCTTGTGGTTTTATATAATCATATAAATGCATTACAAATATATATATAACATTTAATCTATTACATATAGATATATAAAGGTTCAACTATATATATATACATTATATATATATATATATATACATTATATATATATATATATATATATATATATATATATATATATATATATATATATATATATATATATATATATATATATATATATATAATATAAAGATGACACTCACTTCCTAACTGGTTTCTTTATGCATTCGCAGATGTTCAAATAAAAGACGAAGAGGCTCCGAGCGTACAATAAGTGAAAAATTGCTTGCAAGCAGAAAGCGTCAATTAATCAATAAAAGAAAATACGGAGATAGATTTTCCTCATTGAAAGTGCACCTATTCAGCTCATTTCTACGTTGGCTGAATGTTAAAAAAAAAAAAACCTGACCGGAGGAAAAATGCGAAGGAGTTCCAACAGGCAATTAATGACTCGCAAATATTTCTCAGCTTCTGCATACAAGCGAAAAAAGAAATGGTGACAAAAAGAAAAATGTATAGATTTCTGTTCAGCGTGTAATGCTGTATGAAACTTTCAGCCACAGCTCGGTGGTGGCCTGTGTTGTTGGCACCTACAGCGTTGCCAGACGCAAGATCACGGCTAACTTTAACCTTAAATAAAATAAAAACTACTGAGGTTAGAGGGCTGCAATTTGGTATGTCTGATGATTGGAGGGTGGATGATCAATATCCCAATTTGCAGCCCTCTAGCCTCAGTAGTTCTTAAGATCTGAGGGCGGACAAAAAAAGTGCGGACGAACAGACAAAGCCATCAATATAATAGTTTTCTTTTACAGAAGACTAAAAAAGAAACGGCATGCGATTATATTCTGACCTCTGGCCTTAAATCTTTCCTTCGAAACACACAAAGCCTAACGAAGACTGAAACTTCTTTCTAAAGGATTAATAGTATTTGATGATAGGTAAACTCAATATTATTCCGATCATTCTACGAAATCTAAGCGACTGCAGAAGCAGAGAGATCTGGAAATACTAAAGAAACATTTTCACTTCTCACCTTGAAGCAACCAAGATTACGTTCACAAACTCATACTTTGAAACTTGATTTAAAATACTTGCTCATTTAGAGAGAGAGAGAGAGAGAGAGAGAGAGAGAGAGAGAGAGAGAGAGAGAGAGAGAGAGAGAGAAGCAAACACGAAATGTTCACAAACTCATATTTTAAAATTTGATTTAAAATACTCGAGCTCTTACTTATTTTAGAGAGAGAGAGAGAGAGAGAGAGAGAGAGAGAGAGAGATAACTCTGCAACGTCACAAAAACCTCATCGAACAGCACCACAAAATACTGCCATCGCTGTGAAAAAACGACGAAATAAAAAAGGCGAAATTGAACCCATATAACCAGAATGGCGGAAACTGCGGCCTTTAGAAAACTCCTTTCAGATAATTAAAGGGGTTAGGTACAAAAGAGAGGTCGGCCTCCTCTATCACACACAGAGAGAGAGAGAGAGAGAGAGAGAGAGAGAGAGAGAGAGAGAGAGAGAGAGAGAGAGAGAGAGAGAGTTTTCTTTCCTTATAGTGCCCAATCTTCCACATTGTCTATAACTATCTAAGCTTTATGTGTAGAGTAAATATTGCATTAAAAAAGAAAACACGTAAAAAATGCGCCGAAGTATCTTCGGCGCAATCGAGTTTTCTGTACAGCCGCTGCAGCGTATACGATTTATCAAGGCCACCGAAAATAGATCTATCTCTCGGTGGTCTCGGTATGATACTGTATGAGCCGCGGCCCATGGAACTTTAACCACGTCCCAGTGGTGGCCTATCTTAAACCGTTGCCACAAGCGCGATTATGGCTAATTTTAACCTTAATAAAATCAAAACTACCGACGCTAGAGGGCTGCAATTTGGTATGTATGATGATTGGAGGGTGGATGATCGACGTACCAATTTGCAGCCTTCTAGTCTCAATAGTTTTAAAGACCTGAGGGCGGAGAGAGTAAAGTGCGGACGGACAGACAAAGCCGGCACAAGAGTTTCCTTTCACAAACACCTAAAAAGAAGCAAACTGAAGAATATCGTGGACACGGAAGAAACCGATGGCGTAAAAGTAAACAAGAGAACGTTCTTTGGTCATCAACCCGACGGAACCTACAAGTGAGAGTCTGTAAATGACCAAACCGTATATTTCCTCTCCTTTCTCCTGCGTTCAACTTTTGAGAGCTTTTGATAGCTTTTTAAAGATTGTCAGCAGTTCTTAACATACATACATGCGTACAAGTATTAATTCATTCATACAACTGTACGTTATAGTGAATGTATCATTAGGAATACATCTGTATTTGAGTTGAATGTATTATTAGGAATACATCTGTATTTGAGTTGAATGTATTATTAGGAATACATCTGTATTTGAGTTGAATGTATTATTAGGAATACATCTGTATTTGAGTTGCATGTATTATTAGGAATACATCTGTATTTGAGTTGCATGTATTATTAGGAATACATCTGTATCTGAGTGTAAACATTTCTGAGTATATATACTTGCGTAGAAGTATTAATCCATTAAAAAAATTGTATACTAAAGGGAATATATAGTTAGGAATGCATTAGTGTTTCAGTGTATATGTACTGTAATTTCATATACACACATATACACACAAATACGAGTATGAAAATATTCAAAGGCCTCACAGCAGGAGGCGAATATCTCTAGTCAAAAAGGTTATCCTGTGCAGAATTATAAATATACCGGCATATAAACATGCATACAATTTTATATGTAAACAGATAATTAAGCAATTGAACTACACGTTACCTTTCCATGAATCATATTTATGAGTCATACTCACTCTTACGTCGTGGTACGCGGGCAAACACTCACCTGAAACGGGACAAAAAGAAATACATGAATAAACGGATTTATAAATATGTGTGCAGTGGAACAAACGAACAGATAATTCAAGACTCTAACGAAAGAAACACCACCACGTTACGGACTCGGCGAAAGTACTGATTACTCAGCACTTTAGAAAGTTCACTGAGGCAGCACATTGTATAATATATTCATTATAAACATAACGGGAGCAAATCCATTTGGATTACAATGATCTGAAGCCACTCGAGGAAACCACAATGAAAATTATTGCTCGTTTGAATCAACAACATGAGGTGTAATGTTGTTGATTCTCTCTCTCTCTCTCTCTCTCTCTCTTTGTGTGTGTGTGTCTCTCTCTCCTTTCTGTGTTTCTCTCTCTCTCTCTCCTCTCTGTGTGTTTCTCTCTCTCTGTCTCTCTGTCTCTCTCTCTCTCTCTCTCTCTCTCTCCTCCCTCCTCTTTGTGCGTTTCTCTCTCTCTCTCACTCTCTTTCTGTCTCCCCCACCTTCTCTCTCCCTCTCTCACACACACACACACACACACACACACACACATACACACACACACACACACACAAATAACATATAACAATCCAATCTGCAGCAGTGAAAGGAATGGCAGCAAGACTGATATGAAATAATAATGCAAATCACTTTCGTAACTTTTACTTCAGAGCGCTGGGCAAAAGGCGCCCAGTGGTGAGGTGAACATTACATTTCTTTTTTTAATTCTTTTGTTCGTCGTTTTTACGGTTACGTGTCTCCTTGATTCATGAATTAGCCTCTCTTTTCTCAAAGGACATTCTCTTGTTTTTCAGCACATATTAAACGCATTCCAAAATGATACAGTCTATACAACACCTAATACTGTACATGTTTTAGTCACACACGCATGCACACACGTACACCAGTACCTAATATACTGAACCTGTTAATATAATGCTTAATGTTTCTTCCTATCTTTTTCGAGGTTCCACTCTGCCGAAGGCGCTCTGCGAGACCCGCAAACTCATTTTGTCATATACACAATAATGCCCTAAAATGGAAAACTGCAGTGTCTGCAAAATTTTCGAAATTGAGATATGCCACCTATTGGGCTCGTGAAACACTAATACACAAGTTAATTGCAGTTTCAGAATGATTCTTCAATGCTTGCCACGAGTATTTAAGGTGTCCCATCTGCAGCGTCTGCAAAATCAGTAGTAAGGTGCAATAGAAAATCTTTAACACTATTTTTCTCAGTTTTGTATTTTTGCAGATACTGCATTCTTCCATGTTAGGGCAGAATAAGGTCGGCACATTCTGGGATTTATACAGCCTACTGTCACAACACTCGGAGGATAATCGAGTCTTTAAATTTGCCTTGAAAGACTTAATATCTAATGTCCTCCCGCTATTAAGTGGGAGCTTATTGTACAGTCTTGGAGAGGCAAATATAAAGGCTATAAAACCAACATTCGTATTGTATCTTGGCTCAAATAACTTGTTCTTGTGTTGACTCCATCTGTTGGCCATTTTATACGAAGCAAATCTTTCAAATATTTTGAACGACGAGTCTTGATAGCTTGGAAAGTCATAACGCATATTTTAAATACTAATCTAGTTTTGTTAGGGAACCGGTGCAACTTAAACACTACAAGGGCAATCCTGCCTCGAGGTACAACTCCCTTACTACTCATTTAATACATTTTGCAGCTTACTGAGTTGCACCTTAAGCACCTTATGACAGAAAGAGCTGCGATAATCCACTTCCTTCATGAAACTATTAAATCACAGTTTTTCTTATAAAAAAGCTCATCAAAATATTTTCTACTAAAGGAAATACTTCTAAGATGATAACCAATAACCTTTACAACAATACTGTTTTGAGTTGTAGGAGACAAATCGCAATCCAACAGTGCAACTGTCACGTACTTTGTCAGCAATCACAACCGCTGGTATTGAGCCAAGATTTCCTTTGCTATTTTTCCTTCCTACTAACACAAATTCAGTCTTATTTTCAATTGATTTTAGCTGCTCAAACATCATCCATTCCTTACCACTAGTAAAAAGATAATTTAGCTTCTCATTTGTATTTTAACTGCTCAAATATCATCCATTCCTTACCACTAGTAAAAAGATAATTTAGTTTCTCATTTGTATCTTACATGTCGTTTATGTAGAATATTTGGGTGTCATCTCAAATAGTTGGAATACCCATGTCCCTGTGGTACGTTTGACAATCAAGTCGTATACGTGCAAAATAGGACAGGATCTAATACACCACCTTGTGGTACTCCTCTCAGTGTTCCAGAGGATGAGTATGAGTTCCCTACCAGTACGAAGTATTTTATGCCACACAGGCGGTCCTTCCAATACTCAAAGGCTTCTCTAGTAATTCCAGGGGACTGTATACAACTGAGAAGTTCTTGTACAACTCTATCAAAAGCAGCTTTGAGATCGAGTAAAACCAAAATAGAAGCCCACCAAAGGGCCACTGACTTGAAATTCAAGCTTCTAAAGAATATTATGGTGTTCATTCGAAAATAGTAACAGACGGTAAAGGCAAATACAGAAAGAGATCAGGTATTAGAAAAACAAATGAATTAACAAATGAATAAATAATCTGATAAAAATTAAAGTAGGGCCTAGATGATTAACATATAACGAGAATTGTATTAGGGTAGTAATGCACTGCACCTTTGCTTGAACTTCTGAAGTTCAAATTGCACGACATCGTCAGGGAGGCTGTTCAACAGTCCAGCGGTGTGAGGAATAAAGGACCTCTGGAACTGAGAAGTTCGACAGCGAGGCACATTTACTGCATACTGGTGCTGCTGTTCAGCGAATCTGGTTGCTCTCTCTCGGCAGATAAAAGGGATCCGATCTCCGTTGTTGATCGAGAATTACCAATTCTAGCATTTTTGCTGGTCCGCTGGTATAGTGATTAGTGTCGCGGGTTCGCGTCTCCCCCAGAGCGATGAAAAATCACCGGCTCTGTATCATGATCAGTTACTGCTGCAGTGTTGGGGGGTCTGCTGCGGTGGGAGGTTGATACCAACATTCTTGGAAGCTTGAACTTCAAGTCAATGGCCGCTTTAGTGTGCTTGTTCCACGTGAATAGGTTTCCTCTACTGAAATAATAATAAAGAATTTTAACAGCAGCCACTTTCTCACATGTAAGAAACTTGCACTCAAGGATTTATACCTTTCTCCATTATATCGGTAAGGTATGAAAAATTCAGTTATTGGCTTCGGATCAGTTAACAGTTTTTCTTTGTCTTTATAAAAATACTAACCACATTATCATTTTTGGTTTTCTGTAAAAGAAAACTATTGTGCCGGCTTTGTCTGTCCGTCCGCACTTTTCCTGTCCGACCTCAGATCTTAATAACTACTGAGACTAGAGGGCTGCAAATTGGTACGTTGATCATCCACCCTCAAATCATCAAACATACCAAATTGCAGCCCTCTAGCCTCAGTAGTTTTTATTTTATTTAAGGTTAAAGTTACCCATGATCGTGCTTCTGGCAACGATATAGGCCAGGCCACCACCGTGCCATGGTTAAAGCTTCAAGGGTCGCAGCTCATACAGCATTATACAGAGACCACCGAAAGACAGATCTATTTTCGGTGGCCTTGATTATACGCTGTACAGAAAACTCGATTGCGCCGAAGAAACTACAGTGCAGTTTTTACTTTTTTTTTTTTTTTTTTTTTTTACAAAATTAAATCTCGTTAGTCTTTCATTTTACATCAGGTTCAGTACTCAACTGATTCGGCGTTCCAACGAAAGAGGCGACCACATTCTCAGTTCTCTCCTTAAAAAAAATTCAAGAAAATAATCAGGCCGTTCCCGATGAGTGAAACTTTCCGGGAACAATTTTCCCTTGGCATTTCCACCTAAACCGTGAAGGAGTCTATATGATTTATTCATATTCCGGACTCTCGGATTTTTTTGCGATAAGACTCGGTTTCCTTCTTTCTTGTTCGGGAACTGCAACGGATTTCAACTATTTCATATTCTCGCCATGCATTTTCTGTCTTCAATTTTCGCCAATTCTCTTCTTTGCGCCTTTTTCCTATCTTTAGTCTCTCTCTCACACACACACACATTATATATATATATATATATATATATATATATATATATATATATATATATATATATATATATATATATATATATATATATATACACACAGTATCATTATATAAACATATGTACATATCCATATAAATACGTACTTATATATACATATATATTTCCTTGAAAATGGTTTATCCAGCCGTCTGTTCCCTATTCCATCCGATAAAATAGAACCATTCTCCAAGAACGCTCAAGAGGAATTTAAAAATTAAGTGAAAAAAGAACGTAAATTTGAATTCAATTTGAACCTTTATTCTATATAAATTTTTGGCATGGTCGTTTTTACTGTCCCCGTACCAGACATATTGTGAACACCTACCACTCTTTAGCAGTCCTTTGTCAATGGCTCAGAAATAAGGCCGCAGAAGGTCAGGACTTACACCCAGTCTTAATGTTTCCCTGTGGTATATATTTATATATATATATATATATATATATATATATATATATATATATATATATATATATATATACATATATATAAATATATGTATATATATTTATATATACATACATACATACATACATATGTGTATGTATGTATGTATGCACGTATACTGTATATATACATACATACATACATACATATATATATATATATATATATATATATATATATATATATATATATTCTGTACACGTATAGATATAATTTTCTTACCTCAGTAGATAAATTCAATGTCAAATCTGAATCGACCCCAAAGGCATGGCTTCGAATCCTGGCCGGGACAGATGCAAAAATCACATATTATACAACTCCTTTTAGGTGTAAGGTATTCCAAGGTAAGGTGAATCCGCTGATAGCGGATATCTGTGCCTCTAATGTTTAGGAGAGTGGCAACGGTCACCCTTGAATTAGAAAAAACTATAAAAAATATATATCTAGCTAATATATATAAATTCATATATGTATATATACAAATTTCTGACTCACATCAGGATCGAACCCAGGTCTGTCATTTGAAAGTCCCGGGTTCGATCCTGATGTGAGTCAGAGATTTGTTTCTGTTCCACACGTAAGTGCGTGTTGATATTTCTTTATATATATATATATATATATATATATATATATATATATATATATATATATATACACATACACATACACGTACATATGTATGTGTCTGTCTGTCTGTACGTATATATACATACCAAACAAATGCATAATAACATAATGCAAGAACACATCAACATCCGAATTCGTTGCAACTTCATTTTCAGTTATTCACTCCACTGAACAGAATAATGAGAGCGCCCGAGAATGAACCAAAAAAAAAAAGAAACATAATTACCTTAATTAAAAGAAGTAATTTTCTCAGATACGCCCTTCACCAACGTGTAATTCTCGGGTAATTCTCGGGTAATTCTCAAGTTATCCGTTACCCAAAGAGCCGAGGGTGTTATTAGATCATTCTCCAAGTTTCGTTTAATGGAATAATCAACAAACAGAACCTGACAACAAAAAGAAAGGGAAACGGTGCTTCAATATTCTCCTGTGACGGAATCGTAGATTGTGCTACTTGATGGATTTCCTAAACTGATACAAAAGATTATAAAAAAAAAAAAAAAAATTTCAGTGTTAAAAATAAAAAAAAAAATTTTTTCGGCGCAATCGAGTTTTCTGTACAGCCGCTACAGCGTATAATCAAGGTCACCGAAAACAGGTCTATCTTTCGGTGGTCTCGTTATAATGCTGTACGAGCTGGGGCTATGAATCTTTAACCACGGCCCGGTGGTGGCCTGTCCTATATCGTTGCCAGAGGAACGATTATGGTAAACTTTAACCTTAAATAAAATAAAAACTACCCAGGCTAGAGGGCTGCAATTTGGTGTGCTTGATGGTTGGAAGGTGGATGATCAACATCCCAATTTGCAGCCCTGTGGCCTCGCTAGTTTTTAAGATCTGAGGCCGGACAGGAAAAGTGCGGAAAGAAAAAGTGCGGACAGAATAAAGTGCGGACGGACAGACAAAGTCATCTCAATAGCTTTCTTTTACAGAAAACCAAAAAAAAGAGGGGAGGGGGGAATTCACTGTTAAAAAAAATATAGCAATTACTCACGTGTACAAGGTAAATGTCCAAAGAAACAAGTCAGAAGAATGCAAAATGGAAACAAAATCGCTTTCATCTCCTCTGCTACCACGACGCGTAAGCTAAATCTTTTTCATCTCGACCCCAATCCTAAAGCGAAGGGGTCGGTCGCCATGAAGCGTCTTCTCCAACCACTTCTGTCGAAAGTGTGATTAGCTGATAAACCCTTCCTCTGGCAACCCTCCCCCACTTTATCATGCCATCTGATCCTCTGCGTCCCTCCCGACCTTCCACCCCTAACAGCACTGCCCTAAACTGGAAAACTGCAGTATCTGCAAAATTTTCGAAATTGAAATATACCACCTATTGGGCTCGTGAAACACTAATACACAAGTTACTGCAGTTTCAGAATGATTCTTCAATGCTTTATTTAGGGCGTCCCATTTGCAGTATCTGCAAAATCAGTAGTAAGGCAAGGGAGTATCTACCATTTTTCTCAGTTTTGTATTTTTGCAGGTACTGCAGTCTTCCATTTTAGGGCAGATCAGGATCCTGCCCCAACAGGTTCCATCCGAGCCTTCTTCACTCTCTCCTCACTCATCCTTACCACATGGCCACACCATCTCAGTCTCGACTCTCTTATTATATCAGTAATCTAAGTGTCCATAAAAAAGGGTACACATTTATTCAATCAAAAACATGAAGGCTTCGAGAAAGTTATTCTCATCCCCACTGGGGATATACCATTCACAGATATTCCCAAAGAACATCCCACTCTCTTTCATACGTACATAAACACATACACACCTGTACATTAATATTTCACTATTGTAACATAACAGCGTTGTATGAATTTAAAATGTTAGAAAACCAAACAGTAAAAATATATCGAACTACGACGAATGCATTATGGTTTATTTCGCATTTCATTTCGAGCCTATAAAAGCGTATTCGCAAAAGGATGGCTTTGCGTCTCCCATAACATTCTTTAACCTTCCACGAACTGAAACTTTATTATCCATCAGATAACGAAATTAAATTACTGTACAACGTATGGGATTCTGAGGTCTTTACCCAAACCACTTATGATAAGGATGTTTCATAAACCGAGTGATGGAAGTCGCTAAAGTGATATGAAAATATCACTGGAAACTGTCATGCCATTGGCTTCTTGATAAGATACGGGAAGTTGAACATCTTACAGAAAAAAAAAAGCTCGCAGAAGAGAGAGAGAGAGAGAGAGAGAGAGAGAGAGAATGAAAGAGGGAGAGGAGTGGTTAAACAGCAACATAGAAGAAAGGAAGAGGAATGGAGGTCAAGTAAAAGGCTGAGAGAAGAGAGAGAGAGAGAGAGAGAGAGAGAGAGAGAGAGAGAGAGAGATAAGACAATGAAAAGAGGGAGTAGGAGTGGCTGAACAGCAGCACAGAAGAAAGAAGGAATGGGGGTAAAGTAAAAGGCTGGTAAGCAGGTACTCCATTAAATTAGCGATAAAAGGAGGATAAATCTGTCGTAAAGTCAAAAGCTATGCTATTAACGGTACTACAGCTACCACCATTGCTGAACGAATATTCTTTGAACGGGCTACAGTACCACAAAATAAAA
>NC_089767.1:4114947-4122447 GCF_040412425.1 Macrobrachium rosenbergii
TACGTCAAGACATTTAGTTTACTGCCGATTTTGCAGCGTTATGTCAACATGATTTCATTGTTTTTGTTAGTTTTGTCAAAATACACACCTTTATCTACGAGCTGGTCCAAGGAAATGCCTGCAGAAGTTTGCTTGACTTGAAAATTATTCCAGTAAAGTTTTCTCCAGAGCCTCTTACTGCAAGTTTCTCGTGCCCAGAGAATACAAAACTCACCCTCACCAGACGCTTGCTGTGAGTAGTTAAAACTCGGGCAAGTGTTTTGGAAGTGCCAAAGGGGGCGACAGGTGCGCCCGCACGCCCACAGCCCACTTAAATGAGTTCCTAATTGGTCGCATTGGCTCTTCGTAGAGTTGCTGCGAAGTGGCCACATGCGAGACCTTCCCCGAAAACCGCACCTTGGCCAAGAGGTCCCCCTATTCCTCCTCCTCCTCCTCCTCCTCCTCCTCCTCCTCCTCCTCCTCCTCCTCCTCCTCCTCCTCCTCCTCCTCCTCCTCACTCCCAAACGCCTTCCCGACTTCCATGAGGTTCCGCCATGCGTAACGAGGTCATGATTCCAAGGAAAAGACTTGTGATAAGAAACTATAAGAAATGCCATTTTTTTTTATTTGATTCTTCTTGTTTTTGTGGCGCTTCTCATATGGTTGACAAGAGCCCCCCCCCACCCCCGAGGGCGGAATATGGAAATATATATCGCTAAACCAGGAAGCAAAAACAGTTACATATATCAGATAAGAATATTTTAGCTTCAACTTTCTACAAGGCGTCTCCGGAAGTGGAATGCTTAAGGGGTCTCAGGTTAATATATTGGAAGAAGAGTGAAATCTGTGCTTCTATTTTCTGTCCGCAATGCACACAAAATTCCACACTTAAAAACTATTTACAGTGATGAATATATCAGGGTCTATATCAAACTATGAACAAAACTGCAAATAGTAAAAGTTTGTATATAGGAGACACAAACTTCAGTAATGGGTCCTGACCGCATTCATGCACAATGACTCCAGGAAGAAATATACGGGCATTAATACTGGAAAAAATGGCATCGCCAGATCTCTTTTACACCGAGAGCAGTGACGGAATATTCTTTTTAATTTCCCACACCTCCCCCACCTCTCTCTCTCTCTCTCTCTCTCTCTCTCTCTCTCTAGAACAAATCTTGATGTTTGCTTTTTAATTTTTTTTTTTTGTTTTTTTTTTCGCGTTCTGTCTAATCTGTAAATTGCTTAAAAAACTGTTTGATGCAATATTCTTATTTCCGGAAGAATCTATCCTCTCTCTCTCTCTCTCTCTCTCTCTCTCTCTCTCTCTCTCTCTCTCTCTCTCTCTCTCCTTTTAGAGCAAATCTTGATGTTTACCTCCTAAATTTTTTTCCCTTTCTGTCTAATCTGTAGATTAATATGGTTATTTCCGGAAGAATCTATCCTCTCTCTCTCTCTCTCTCTCTCTCTCTCTCTCTCTCTCTCTCTCTCAAATCTCTGTTTCTTCTCTCATCAGAGTAGCATGTTGCGGAGAACTTCTTCTCTCTCTCTCTCTCTCTCCCTTCCTCTCTCCAGAGTAGCCCTCCTCCTCCTTCCCTCCCCTCTGGTTTTATTATTCAGCCCCTAATCTTCCCGGCAGTCATCGTTCCATACAAACGCAACCTGTTCTCTTCCCCCCACTTTATCGGTCCCCTTCTACACCCAAATTAAGGGTGAGTCATACTAGACGAAAAACAGGAGGAAGGTACTTTAGTATGAAAAAAAAAAATTAAATATCCACAATCATAGTGAATTTTACCGCTCACATAATTAAAACTAGTTTTCAAATTGAAAACGTCATCGTTTTTATGACACTCGTGCTTCTCTGCACGTATTATTATTATTATTATTATTATTATTATTATTATTATTATTATTATTATTATTCAGAAGTTGAACCCTATTCAAATGGAACAAGCCCACAGGGGGCACTCACTTGAAATTCAAGGTTCTAATTTAACAACCCACGCAGTGACGTATTTCTTTGGGAGTAATTCTGATTTATGTGTGTCTTTTTTTTTTTACTTCCCTTCTATTTAACTATTAAATTCCTTATTACCCAGTCTCCTAATTATCACCAATAACGATAACTACTAACGAAGTTCCATAACTGTTCTAATGAATGACGACCTCAAACATGAAATACATAATAACTTCCGGTCTGTTAATTGATCGTTTAATAGACATTAATGTACTCCCGTTTACACTTGCATTCATAGTAACTGTTACTAGGCTGTTTTCACAAACACAACTTGTATCAGCAATAACTGTTACTGCTCTGCCTGGTAAAACTCTAAAACAGCTCCGCACAGACTATTACCTCGGAAATTGATTTTTCCTGTACTTTCGGTGTTGTTGCTGATGAGGGTGATGTTGCTCGTTGTCGGGCAATTATTGTGAACCTCATATCTACCCAAAATGGCTGGGGACCCTTTGGGAACGCGGGATTTTGGGGGGGGGAGATCGCTGAGAGAAACACCGGACCGCAATGTTGTTGTTATGGAATGCTTCTGCGCATGCGCAAGTCATTAGGGAGCCATATGTTCAAGAAGGGATCGGCTAAGGAAACCTATTATAAAAGGAACTATAGTAACCTAGCATGCCCTAACCTAACCTAACCTAACCTAGCAGGCCGTGTTACTTACCCGGGAGGGGGGGGGCGCTCCAACTCCCGGACGCCCCGGTGAAGGAAACTCCACTTTTTACCAAGAGCTCCCTTATAACACAGCGCATGCGCGATAGCAATCCAGGATGGCCAGCATACTAAAACATATCAGTCCTTTTGTTAATTACAGGTTAATTACAATCGACCGCGAAAAAATAATGGTAAATTGTTGATAAGCAACCAAAATACTATAGGATAAGTCAATTTCCAAGTAATACCCGATGCGGAGCAACCCCATAGTTCTACCGGCTAGTTTTAACAAACAATATCAGCAACTGCTCTCTCAAGACACATTTTCATGCGAAGTTTCTTCGGCGCAATTGAGTTTTCTGTACAGCGTATAATGCTGTACGAGACACGGCCCATTAAACTTTAACCACGGACCGGTGGTGACCCGTGCTGCAGCGCTGCCAGACGCAAGAGCATGGCTAACTTTATCCTTAAATAAAATAAAAACTACTGAGACTAGAGGGCTGCAATTTGGAATGTTTGATGATTGGAGGGTGGATGATCAACATACCAATTTGCAGCCCTCTAGCCTCAGTAATTTTTAAGATCTGAGAGCGGACAGAAAAAGTGCGGACGGGCAGACAAAGCCGGCACAATATTTTTCTTTAACAGAAAACTAACAACTGTTTTTGGGGATGGAAAACGGTAGGAGAGGAAGATTTCCAAAGCTCGGTAGTTTTATCTATTTTGCTTTTAGCCTGCATCGAAATTCAGAGCCTTGAAATACGTCAATCGTTTCTTATCGCCGATTGCTACTTGAACCATATGATTTTCCACGTGGTTTTCGTTACTCAAAGCGACTCTAAATATTTACGAGTCTAAAATTAATTAATTGCATGCCAATAAACGAAAGAAGAAAATCCGAGAAATGAGTAGATAAAATAAAATAATGTTCCAATAAACGAGAGAAGAAAAAATTAAATAAAATAAAATAATGAAATGCAGACCCAAGAAATGAGTAAATAAAATAAAATAATGAATTGCATAAGACAAACAACCAAACAAGAAAAATTCGATAAAATGAGTAAATAAAATAAAATAATGAATGCATGCGACACACAACCAAAGAAGAAAAACCCAGTGAAATGGGTATATGAAATAAATGAATGAATTGCATACGAAAAACGAGAAAAAAAAAAATCCGACGAAATGAGTATACAAAATAAAACCACTGAAACGCACACGACAATAAACGAGACAAAATGGCCAAGCGAATACAGAGTACAGTACTTAGTGGATAAACACGTAACGAAAAAACCCGTACTGTGGAAACAGAGGCAGCCCCGTGGAGCCACAGAGAAAAGATGAATGAGCAACGCAGCCATAAATTTGCGTCTAAAACCTGAAATTTGGAGCCGTCGGTTGGCGAGGTGTTACAGGAAATGGCGCTCGCTCTGCTCTACGTTTTTCAGGCCTTTGTATTAATAACCTGTGTGTGTGTGTGTGTGTGTATTTACATGCTCGTGAGTGTCCCTAAGACAGCCAGCGACCACCAGTTATGACGGATGCGTAAACATAACACACGAGGGGCCAAAGTTTACTTGGTCAGTTGTCTGGGGAAATAGAGCAAGTCTAACGAGAGAGAGAGAGAGAGAGAGAGAGAGAGAGAGAGAGAGAGAGAGAGAGAGACAGTTAGAACGGGGGAATAGCAGTCTGTGTCTGATGATTCACATGTCGCGTCTGATCAGTACCGCTGAGTACTGGCCCCCGTCTGCGCCTCTTTGATGCTCATTTGTCTACCCGTACCTCCATTTTCATCTGATTGTTTGATCGGCGTGTCTGTAAGTTTACAATCTACTTACCTGTCAAACTGAATAATTTCCCGAGGCTTCTTGATTGTTGTACTCTCCGGATTTAGCTTCAATTAATAAGACGAGGAATATACTTTTCATTCAGTACAAATAAGCTATCTCATTGTAACTTGACTTAGAATTACTAAGTGCCTCTTCTGAAGTCGAACTGAGTAATACCACATATATATATATATATATATATATATATATATATATATATATATATATATATATATATATATATATATATATATATATGTGTGTAGTGTGTGGTATTACTTAGTTCAACTTCAGAAGAGGCATTTAGTAATTTTCAGTCAAATTATTTATGATAGCTTATTTGCACTGAATGAAAAGTATATTTTATTTGTTTATATATATTAATTTAAATTAATTATATATTAATTTAAACCACATAAACATATATATGGTATATTAATCTATGTATATTCATATTTATATCTATCTCAGTAGCGCTCAAAACAAACAACTTTCTCGACCATTTCCAACTTCATTAAAAGGAATAAGAAATCAGAGGAACCAGCTGGTTTGCGTGTGAATGAGAGAGAGAGAGAGAGAGAGAGAGAGAGAGAGAGAGAGAGAGAGAGAGAGAGAGAGACTCAACGAGGACCCAGAAACAAACAAACGCAAATCAGAACAACACGAGACGACCGCTACCGAGGAACAACGTTTAGTTTTTACGACAGTCTTGTTTTAGGCGTCAACCGACGTGTAGCGTAACTAAACAACAACAAAAACAACAACAAGAGCGCCCTACCCTCCCCTCTCTCTCTCTCCCCGAAAAGGGAGCCCCCTACACAGTCACCCATCCCGGCCAAACGGGACCTCCCTAGGGGCTCCCCCTACGCAAGAGCGACTGACGCCCCCGACTTGACAACAATCCGGCCAGCAGAGCCTTACAGCTGGAGCAGTCCACCCATCACAGGAAGTGAACTTACTAAGTTATGAGGTCAGGTTCTGCACATACGTACATATATATATATATATAGGTTCGCGCTTCCTCCTCACTTACTGCTTCTATGCGGAAATTATAATATATACATATATACATGTTTATATAAATATAAATATACACATATATACACAACATAATTATATTATACAGATCACGTTATTTTGTCTATTTTACCCATTTTTCACAGAAGCATTATTCTAGTCTTTTCATGCTAGTTTAAAGATTAGCGTGTTCATGTTTCTATATATATAAATATATATATATATATATATATATATAACCTACACACATATATATATATATATATATATATATATATATATATATATATATATATATATATACATACACATATATATATATGTATATTTAACCTACATATACATATGTATATGAGCATGTATACACACATACATACATGCTCATATACATGGGAATGTATGCGTATATAAACAAAGGAACCCCTCGTCATTTGCAAGCTGACAACAAAACCTAACTGAAGCAGAGAATCTCCCAAGAGCAGAACTTGAATCGATGAGAACGGACCCTGTCAACAAGCTCCAACGACGGAAGAAGAAGAAGAAGAAGCAGAAGATCCGGACAAGTTTTCGTTTTACGAACTTTCTGAACAACAGCCTCTCCCGAGGCCTGGAAACTATCTCGGTTTCTAAAATCCTGATGAGTTTAGACGTGAGCTTTCGCGTAACGGGTTTTGGAGAGAGAGAGAGAGAGAGAGAGAGAGAGAGAGAGAGAGAGAGAGAGAGAGAGAGAGAGAGAGAATAGTCTTTATACGAGTAAGGTTATGTAGGTTAAAGTCTGTGTATATATTATGTATATAAATATTATATAATATACATATAAAAATATATAATAATATATATACATATATATAAAAGTGTATATATGCATATACATATATATATAGATTTATGTATGTATGTATATGTATATGTATATATATATAGATTTATGTATGTATGTATATGTATATGTATATATATATATATATATATATATATATATATATATATATATATATATATATATATATATATATATATATATATATATATATATATATATATATATATATATATATATATATATATATATATATATATATATATATATATATTTATATATATTAAGAAGCTTCATAAAAGTAGGTCAGTTTATAAAAACCTGCTTCCCAATGCCTTAGGTGACGTCTAGTCACCAGATATTCAAAAAATTTCTAAAAAAAAATTCCTATAAATACAGTCCCATTTGGACAACATGAAAAAACTGTAAATAACTAAACAATTTTGAACAAATAAATATGCACGGTCAGAAAACATTTTGAAGTGTGAGACGACGAAGTAAATAAAAAAAAAAAAAAAGCTTATCTACTTCATTCTGATTACGTTCCACTCTGGAAGTGTCAAAGGTGTTGACAGCAGCCTCAGGCGACGTCAGTTATAACTCCAGTGATCATCGACTGTGCCAACACAAGACACATAGGCTACAGGGAGCCAGAATTACAAAACGAGAGAGAAGAATCAGACGTCTTAGATTCAACCTAAAGTTTCTAGAATGCAGTCTTCGATTTAGCTCGAACATTACGAATTTCTTGTACAATTATGAAGTGTCGAGCATTACGAATTGTAATTGTACAAATTTATTGTACAATGACGTGTTATAGCAACACAAATTTATTGTACATTTATGCAGCGTTCGAGCATTACGAATTTACTGTTCAATTATGAAGTATTTGCTCATTATGAATTTATTGTACAATGATGCAGTATTATAGCAACACAAATTTACTGTACATTTATGTAGTGTTCGAGCATTACGAATTTATTGTTCAATTATGAAGTACTTGCGCATTATGAATTTATTGTACAATGATGCAGTGTTCTGGCATTAGAATTTATTGTTCAATAATGCATTTTTCGAGCATTACGAATCTATTGTATAATTATGCAGTGTTTGAGCATTGAGAACTTATTGTACATTTATACAGTGTTTGTGCGTTAAGAATTTATTGTACAATTAAA